>NC_037680.1:104535638-104610268 GCF_003255815.1 Theropithecus gelada | reverse complement strand
GGGAGGGGAGGGGAAGGGAGGGGAGGGGAGGGGAAGGGAGGGGAGGGGAAGGGAGGGGAGGGGAGGGGAGGGAAAGAGGAACAATCTGGTTGAAGAGGCAAAACATGCAACATAAAGGGTGGGCCTTGAGCCATAATAAATGCTATCAGAATTCAGCATAAGGAATAAGCACATCTGGCCATGGAGATCAGGGAAGGTTTATAATATGACCTGGGGTTAAAGGATAGAGAGTGGGGGAACAAAAGTGTAGAGATTAGAAAGGACATATCTGGACACATCGTACAAAATAAATAAACAAAGAATTCATGTGAGCAAGTGAGGGAAAACAAATGTGGAAGAATAGATCATGACCAGATGTTGCACAATTAAATGCAGAACTTCATTCTTTCAGCCAGTTGTTTCTTGCTATTTATCTATTTAACTATCTCTCTATCTCAAGATTCAAAATTTTTTTCTTCAAATGCATTTTACTTGGAGGCTAAAATCAAAGACGAAAACAAAGTGTTTTTAATGGCACTCCACTGGCTAAAGTACAACGTGGAAGACAGGATTCAGTGTACTCAGCTCCTCACTCACTGAGCTTTAAAAAATACCTGAGGCTCCATAAAGCTGAGTTTGAAATTCAATGCCATATTAGTATTAATTCATTCATGTATTTACTCCATCAATCAATCAATTAATTCAGTATTTAGAGAATTCTAACATGCTACATTTTGGAGAAGCTCCAAGTAAGAAGAGAAGCTTTGTCTCCTGGTGGTGGGACCAGAATGAAAAGGGACAAGAACACTCCTGAGGTTGCAAGTCTTTCTGGACATGACTGAGGTCCAGCAGCAGCCTCCAGGTTCTATGAGGCTTATTCCAAAGACAATGAGTCCCTGACAGAGAGGCGGACTGTTGTGAACACTGTGGATGTATACTAGCCAGATTTTTCCTGACCTCATCTCTCCATGAACTTGTGCCACAGCCCTGGGGAGATGAGTTAAAAACAAAGTGTTCCATCATAAACATCTCTGTGAAACACTGGGGCAGCAGCAAAGCTGCTTTACAGCCCACACAGCAAACTGCTAAAGCAGTGCTAAAAGGGACTTGAGGTGGAATAGATTTTTTAAATGGAATATGAGAAAATGTTATCTATCCTAACAGGAAAAGGTGATGATCCCAGAGATAAAAGTACTTGTCACTTCACCCGCATCCTGTCTTGGAAAAACCAGGATGTTTGACAAATCCAAAGAGTCCCAAGGAGAATTCAAAGTCTACTTGCCTGGGCCTTCTTGCAAGACTTTCCATTTTTCCCCAACCTCCTTATTTCCAATGGCCTAGGCTCTTTCCAGACAATGATCTTCCCATCACCCAGCAGGGCTTCAGCTCAGAACACTCTCTAAAAGATATCTAGTCTCCTCTTTTCTTGGTGGTTAGTCTTTTCTCATATTCTGTCTTTATTCGTGGAATAGCCCATTCCTCACAAGGAACCAACAGATCTGTGCTCCCTGGCACTTTCAACTCTGAACTCCTATCCTTTGTCCTGATCTCTTTGTAAACCCCCAGCCCAGGGCCAGTGTTAGGTTGTGCCTTCTCCACACCAGTGCTGCACAGCCTAGCCCAATCAGAATGCTGATCGCTACAGTTACTCCATCACATCCAACTTTGGCTGCACCTCTGATGCTGCCCATCAGCCCTTTATGATTCTCTTCAGTGACTATTCTCCCCACAAAAAAAAAAAAAAAAATTGCCAATGTCCATCTGCATCTTTAAACACCTCATTCTCAGCAGACATCACCAGAAAGCAAAGTCATCAGGCATTCATTATTCAGGTCTTGGTGTTGCTACTGGGCTGATACTCAGAGCCAGGTCTCAGTGTTTTCCAGTTGAACACAACTTCACAGAACATCAACATAAACAAGGCTACTCTGTGATCATGATGGAGACCAAGACCAAAAGCAAGACCACGCTAGAGTCATGTCCGAACGGACAGAATGTGAGCATTGTCCAAGCCACAAAAATGATGAAACAACCCCCTCTCTTGGCTGATATGAGTGACAGCTGCTCCTTTACCAATTACGTTAGCCTTGCTCTAGTCTGCTATCCCTATGGATAATTTATGAAGTACCCCATCATGCAGAATTATCCTCACTTCCTGATAGCATCCAATATAGAGCAAAGAGCAAAGTCCCTAAACCCAACCTAACACAAGCTCACATCCTATAATAAATTATCTCTAAAATTCTCTGAGACATTCCATGGTTTCCCAGGGAGTGCATTTTCTCTGCAAGGCATCATCAACCAAATTCATTCAACTATAGTCCTGTTCCTGTTGGTGTTCAGCTGGAGGATATTGACAAGAGTGATTAAAAAAAAATGATTGTTTTCGTTGGGTTCCATACTAAGTAATTTACATGTGTTATCCATTTTGTCCTTTGGTGATAGTGAGGATTTGTACCCATTGTAGACATGGAAACACTAACACTGAATCAAATAAAAAGCCATCCATGTCACAGATCCAGCATAAAGGATAGAGGGATTCAGGAGTCTGGCTCCTGAATGAAATAATGTATACAGTGGTCCATTTCTAAGACAAAGTGCCTTGAATCGGCTTAGGTCAGCAAACTACAGAAGAAACAGAGTATATTAGGCCCCTGCTTGGATAGCCGATGCCTGCTTTTCAGCCTCCCCCTCCCCCCACCAACTTAGTTGCCTTTACCCAAACCAAAGAAGTTTAGTCTAAGATGAAAGTTTACTAGCCTGCAAAATAGCTTGTTTTATCTGTTATCAGCCTGCCCAGCTACTTAGGTCATAAATCAAATACTTGAAGAGCCCCTGAGCTAACTAGGATTGCAATGCATTGTGGGCTGCAACAAAATGCAGCAAGAGGACCCTGAAAAAAAAAAAAAAAAAAAAAAAAAAACACCTGAAGGCCCTGCACAACAATTAATAGGTGACATCCGGGAAGATTGTGACCCCATAGTACTCAGCCTACCAGGAGCCAGGGGAGGGACCTGCGCTCTAGAGGTTAAATTGCTTGTGGAAACTGTGCTGGGTGTACCTGCCTATCAGACACCTGATCTTGCAAGATCCTCATTAAAAGTCTCCTGGCACCTGTGAGCTGATCCTAATCTTCATTTCTGGCCTCACCTCCAGATCTCTGAGTCCATCCTTTGGGTTTGGACGAGTGAGTGAGTTTGTCTCACACTCCGGAGCTCATGCTCTTAATGATTTTAGAAATAAAAACTAAGAAAATTTAGCAAGACCATTGTCTTCCTCACATCCTTTCCTCCGGTCTCAGAACAGGAGTTGTTCCTCCTTATAATGTCAGCCTCCCCCCTCTGTCTGCTGTTTCACCCCTCCTCTTCCGCCTTAAGCAACTGGCATCAGCAAATAACAATTTTCTTCTGATTCTTCATTTCTCTTTCCCCTAGGACCATCTTCTCAGTCAGATGTAAGCCTCTTTCACTCTAAAAACAAACCACAATTACCTCCAATGACCCACGGTTCCTTCACCTTTTCCATCTCCACCCCAAGTTCTGAAAACCCTAGTCTACATTTGCAAGAGGAGGATAATTAATAGGCATGCATGAGTGGAATTTGGGAAGCCTATCTTTCCCAGTGTGGAGGGCAAGAGTCGGTGGGAGAAACTCAAAAAAGAGTACAGGAAAATAATGATATCTGGAGTAAATTCTAAAATGTGAGGGGGTAAGATTGTCCAGTTGTGGGGATAGGAAAAGGAATTTTAGAGTAGTTAGGTAAAAGTAAAATCACAGAGAAAGGAAAGCATGGCACATTTTTGAGACCTAGTGAGCAGTCTATCTGCTGTATTAGTTTACTAGGGCTACCATAACAAAATACCAGACTGTGTGGCTTAAACAACTTGTTTAATCCCAGTTTTGGAGGCTAGAAGTCCAAGATCAAGGTGCGCCCAGGTATGGTTTCTTCTGAGATCTCTCTCCCTGGCTGGCAGATGGCACCTTCCCGCTGTGTCCTCACATGCTCTTTCCTCTGGCCATTTGCCTGCCTCGTGTTTCTTTCTTTTCTTATAAGAATGCCAGTCATTGAATAAAGAAAATATAGCACATATATACCATGGAATACTATGCAGCCATAAAAAAGAATGAGTTCATGTCCTTTGCAGGGACATGGACGAAGCTGGAAACCATCATTCTCAGCACAGTAACACAGGAACAGAAAACCAAACACTGCATGTTTTGGCTCATAAGTGGGAGTTGAACAATGAGAACACATGGACACAGGGAGGGGAACATCACACACCAAGGCCTGTCGGAGGGGGTGGGGGAAAGGGGAGGGAGATCATTAGAACAAATACCTAACGCATGTGGGACTTAAAACCTAGATGACAGGTTGATAGGTGCAGCAAACCACCATGGCACATGTATACCTATGTAACAAACCTGCATGTTCAGCACATGTATCCCAGAACGTAAAGTAAAATAAATAAATAAATGTTTGAGGGAATGGATTAAAAAAAAAAAAAAAAAAGAATACCAGTCATATTGCATTAGGACTGCCCCCCCATCCCCTGTAGTCTCATTTTAACTTAATTACCTCTTTAAAGACCCTATCTTCTAATAATTACATTTTGAGGTATTGGGCATTAGGACTCCAAAAGATGAATTTTAGGAGGGACACAACTCAACCTATACCATCTGGGATATACAGGAGCAGGAAAGATGCAGTCAGAAATGCAGATTAGGGTCAGCTCACAGATGCCTGGGAATATAAGAATGGGAAACTGGCTGGGCGCGGTGGCTCAAGCCTGTAATCCCAGCACTTTGGGAGGCCGAGGCAGGCGGATCACGAGGTCAGGAGATCGAGACCATCCTGGCTAGCACAGTGAAACCCCGTCTTTACTAAAAAAATACAAAAAACTAGCTGGGCGAGGTGGCGGGCGCCTGTAGTCCCAGCTACTCGGGAGGCTGAGGCAGGAGAATGGCGTGAACCCGGGAGGCGGAGCTTGCAGTGAGCTGAGATCTGGCCACTGCACTCCAGCCCGGGCGACAGAGCGAGACTCCGTCTCAAAAAAAAAAAAAAAAGAATGGGAAACTTGAACTTCTTTAGATAGCTAGCTATATGAGCACCTGAGATGACATACTTCACTCATTTAACCTTCAAAATTGAAATAATTATTTACAATTCATTTACAAATAAATTATCTTTGAATGTTATAATGTGTGTTTTGCAGCAATCAACACTTCCCTCTAAAGAAACTCGCTTTCAGATATATAGAGAGATGTATATATTCACATTCTCCTATTTTTATTCTCTTCTTTCAAACCAACCCTAAGAGGAAGATCTTATAGATAGCAAGAGATTATCTGAAATGTACATATAGCCAATGCTACAAAAAGGTTTGGATTAATACTCGCTAAGTATTAGCTCAAATGCTTGGGAAAGCCGCTAACGCTATTCTAAATATAGACCACCTGCTTTCCCCAAGGGAATCAGTAAAACCTGAGTGACTCAGAAGCACACTGGAGAGAGAAAGGCTCTGCTACAGCAGCAATGAACGGTCTTCAGAAAGGCAGAGGAGCTGCCCTTGCACTTTGCAGGAAGGGCAGTGCATGCAAGATATTCCTTCCCGTCACACAGACAGAACTGATTCCAGCCTCAAAGCGGCACATTCTCAATGGAGAAAGGGAAGGCCTTTTGTAAGTGAGAAAACTGAGTCACAAACAGAATTCTCAAGGTCTCAGAACCACAAAGTGGTGGAGCAGGATATTAAAACAGGCATTCTGATTCCAGAGTCCGATTTTCAACCACCAAAATACTGCCACTCATGAGAAACGGGCTGTCATGGCAGCCAGCCCTCCTCTCAAATAAAAACCATTATGACAGCTTGATGTCAACAAAGCACCCTTGACCTCCACTTATTCCAGGAAACAGCCACCACAGAAAACCTTCCATCCATAGCATTGAGCAATCCTTAAAGACACTGCCAAATGTACCTGAAGACCAGTTAGAAAGTCTCCCGACTTCCAAAGCTCCCTATCTTCACAGAACGCTTGCTAATGAGTGGCTGCCTCACATTTCCTCTTTTTACTCAATAAAATGGATTCCCCTCTGAACCTCTGATCTCCTGCTGAAACGCAAGTGACAGCAGATGATTTCCCTATCTGGTCTCAGACTTACTTTAGTCTTTGACAACCAAACACAAATCAGTTTGACCCTTTAGGTTTATAATCATGCAAAAGTAATCAAATTCAAAGTACTTACAATTATTAGACACTCAATCCACTGAAAACACAGTAAACTTTATTAAAACAAAAATAATCCATGTCATACTCTGATCAGATACTAATACTAAAAGACATAATTGAGTGTTGAATTCCCTGGATCACACGTGGTAGTCATGACTCTGAATCAATCCAGCTTTATAGCAACTTTTCCCCTTTGCAAATCTCTAAACCTCTAAGTAGGTTAAGAAGCCTCCTCCATTCTGCACAGCAATGCAAATCATTGTTCATGAGGAGGAAGATGTAAATATCATTAAGAGCAATTGACAAATCTTGAAATTCTCCTCCCAGTACTTGAGATGATAAAGTATTTTTATAAGAAAAATTAGAGGGAATTCATCAAATACTTTAAAAAATATATATTAAGGGTAAAATATTTCCCAGGGTGTTCTCATGCTTTAATTTGAACAGCAGTTCTGTAAGATAAATGATCATAATATGGCTTTCAACAGAGGGGCCTGCAAAGAAAAACAGAACTATCACTTACTCACCTTTTTGGTCTATGTCCTCACAAATAGAATAGAAGATGTCTCTACAGTGCATCAGGATTAAGAAGATATGTCATTTGCCCCAATCTGCCAGTGTGGTCCTAAGTTTATACCACAATCTGAGCATTGTTATGTATTCACCCATAAACCTGATCTGTCAGGGACACAATACAAAGCCTACTCTATATTCTTCATGTGTAGCTGCAAGAAAAGAAGCAAGTGTTTACTTATCTGCTGAAAGATGAACACTGCCACCTGCTGAGATAAGAGAACTAACAAAAGTGTGCAAAGTTATGCACTTCTAAAACAGCAACATTTTCTAGTTTTCATTAGTGAGAGCAGTGAAACGTATTCGCTTCGTTGTTAAGAGAAATACATGAACATCTGGCCTGTTGTGGTGATTACTTGATTAAGATCCTATAGTCCCAAGAAAATAGTAGCAAAGGCAACTTTTTTCAAAGCAATCCATCCAACATTTCCCAAAAGGTAAGACGAAGAGCAACCTTCACCTTCATGGTCTTTACAGCTGCCATAGAGCCTTTCTGGAATTCCTATTGTTTGCATGCCCACCAGTACCCATAAACTCATTTTTAAGCTTCTAAGTAATAAAACCTGAAACTACAAAGCACAGGAGAAAAATTCGGACTAGAGAGAAACTGATGGTTTTGCTCTGATGTGCAGCATCCACAGCTGTATCACTTCCCCTTCATATGTTGAATCGATGTTCATCCTAGGAATCTCTTACATAGACCAGGGTGTTTCAGAGGAAAGGCAAGGAGAAGAAGGTGGGGGCAGGTAGTAAAAAGCGTTAAAAGACTCAAAGTTATACCAACTCCTAAACATGCGTTGTCAGCTTAAATTAAGGCTCTAATAATTCCTACTTTGTTCCTATTATTAAATGAACTAGTTAATGCAAAAGTCTTGTAAAATATAAAATATACAGATATTTGGAATGTTTTCTGTTTATATTAGAAAGAAGTAGCCTGATAGGGCAGGAGGAAGCTAGGACAATTAGCTAGAGGATTATTTCAGTTTCTAGTGCCAGGGTGATAATGAGATTCTAGATTCTAGATTAAAATGGAGTAAGACTGGGTAACTAGGATTTTTTAATTGAGGGAAATCTTTATGATTTGGCGGATAGAGAAAATAAAGGAAAAAAGGGAATGACAAGTCTATTGTTAGCAGAAATAGCATTGCTGAGATGATACAGAAAATGGAAGGAATAGGGAGGGGAGTAAGTAGTTCTCTTTTAGCCTTGATGAGATTAAAATAGATGGCAAGATGCTTAAGCTAATAAAGCTGTGTCCTCAATCTTGCAAGCAGGAAGGTTACTCAGGAGGACAGAAGCCAACATGCTAACCATAGAAAAGTGGAAAGTCACCAAACTCTGGGTCCTTGAGTCCTCATGCCATTGCCTAGCCACCTTTGGGACTAACTTTGGTTTAATCATGGTATTACTCGTGGTATTTAATCACAGCAAGTATTCTGTTACTTACAACCAAAGCTTTCTAACCAAGACAACAGCAAATTTGAATTCAGCAAAATATGAAGTAATCTTGGTAAGATAACAGTTTTTTCTTTAACTTCAAATTTTACTCCTTTGGAAACTTAAAAAAATAAGTTGTTTTAGAGTAACACTAGCAGTGAAAATATAGAAGATAAATTTACTTGTAATTTAAAGATGATTGATGTGTTTTTAAATGGCAATGTGAAACACACATGTATAAAAAGCATTGTTTAGTTCAAAAGTGCATTTGTTTTAATTTTAAAATGGGAATTATGCTAAATCATGAGCTAATATATTTTTATATATGAGCTGTTAGAAACTATTTCTTTTTATAAGAATAATCCTCTTTCATAGACTCATAAGAAATCTAAACAGATGAAGAAGATGGATTAGATCATAATGGTCTACATCGATGATTTCTTTACTTCTCTGTTCCTCTGTTCAATACAGAACTTTTAAAAGGATAATACTCTAAAGAACCTTAAATTTTATTTCTAATTGATAAAAAATTGATCTAGATAATTCTCCTTACAATACCTATAACACATTAAAGTCAGTTATATCTCAAGTATGATTTCTGAGGAAGTAATACCATGTTCTTTCTGGAGAAATGTGTTTAAATAAGATGACTAAGGTTTTGTTCATAAAAATAGTAGTAAATGTTGGCCAGTACAGGGGCTCACACCTGTAATCCTAGCAATCTGGGAGGCTGAGGTGGGAAGATTGCTTGAGCCCAGGAGTTTGAGACCATCCTGGGCAACATTGGAAGCCCACATCTCTACAAAAAGTAACGAAAAATTAGCCGGGTGTGGGGGCATGTGCCTATAGTCCCAGCTATTTGGGAGGCTGAGGTGGGAGGATTGCTTAAGCTCTGGGGGCAGAGGTTATAGATTACACCACTGCACTCCAGCCTGGGCAAGAGAGTAAGACCCTGTCTCAAACAATAATAATAATAATAGTAAATGTTGATTACTATGTTTATTATGTGCCAGGTATTCCTTTTTTTTTTTTTTTTTTAAAAATAGGGTCTCACTTTGTTGCCCAGGCTGGTCTCAAACTCGTGGGCTCAAGTGATCCTCCTGCCTCAGCCTCCCACAATGCTGGGATTGCAGGTATGAGCCACGGCACCCAGCCTGCGCCAGGTATTCCTAATCCTAAAGAAGAGAACTATTGTTATCACTTTTTAAGTAAGGAAACTGAGACACAGCAAGTAAACTGGTCAGGTAACTTGCCTAATGATTAAGAGTTGGAATCAGAATCCACAAGCAGGCAATCTGACTTCCAGACCCCACACATACCGCACTACAACTCTTCAATGCCTTTTCCGGCAAATGAAAATAAAGTGGGCATATTATCACTTTTCTTATGACTGTAAGTAATCAAACACTTATTTTAAGTAGGTTGGAATATCTGAAAATCGTAATAAATATTAAGAAAGGCTTCCTCAACATATAAAAACTAGCGAAATAAGCCATTTTCTGGCCAAGGCCTTCCTCCACCTAAATTGGTCTATGGGACATTGGATCTCCACTACCATACATTGGCCAACTCTTTTGAATAATGTAACAAAACAGTATCACCCTTCCCTAAAGCAATCAAAGAGTTAGATAGGCAAGAGTCAGCGTCTGCTTCTATTTCTTTGGAGTTTTAAAAGAAGTAACCACAATGGGAAAATGATAGTCTCTTTAATAAATGATGCTGAAAAAACTGGATATCCACATAAGAACAAATGAAATTGGATCCTTATCTTACATCATACTCAAGAATCAACTCAAAATGGATTAGAGATTTAAATATAAGACCTGAAACTCTAAAAAATCCTAGAAGGAAACATAGGGGGAGAGCTCCACAGAGTTGGTTGTGGCAAAGATTTCTTTTTTTTTTTTTTTTTTTTTTTTATTGAAAGGAAAAGAACCAGCAGAAAAAAAAAAAAAAAAAAAAGCAAATAAGATTACATCAAACTAAAAATATTCTGCACAAATAAGAAAATAATCAACAGAAAGAAAAGGCAACCATAGAATGGGAGAAAATATTTGCAAACCATATGTAAGATAAGGAGTTATGGTGCAGTCATTATGGAAAATAGTATGAAAGAACCTCAAAGAATTGAAAATACAACTACCATATGATCCAGCAATCCCACTTCTAGATATATATCCAAAGGAAATAAAATCAGTATCTCAAAGAGGTGTGTGAACTCCCATGTTCACCGCAGCATTATTCACAATAACCAAGACATGGAAACCACCTAAGCATGCATGGATGGATGATGGATAAAGAATATGTGATATCTATATATCTATATGGATATAGTGATACATATATGTCTATATCAATAAAGAAAATGTAATATATATGTATATATCTCTTTATCTGACAATGTAATGTAAGAAAATCTAATACACATATATGTATATATCTTTATCTCATATATATCACATTTTATTTATTCATATGTTCATCAGTGAACACTTAGGAGGTTGTTTCCATATCCTGACAATTGTGAATAATGCTGCAATGAACGCAGGTATGCAGATGTACAATATAGATGCAGGCAGACCTTGGAGATATTGCAGGTTCAGTTCAGATGCCTGTGGCAGTTTCTTAAAATAAGATGGCAATAAAGGTTGCTGCATCAATCGACTCTGCCTTTCATGAAAGATTTCTCTGTAGCATGTGATGCTGTTTGATAACATTTTACCCACAGTAAACTTCTTTTAAAATTGAAGTCAATTCTCTCAAACCCTGCTGCTGCTTTATCAACTAAGTTTATATAATATTCTAAATCCTTTGTTGTCATTTCAACAATGTTCACAGCATCTTCACCAGGAGTAGATTCCATCTCAAGAAACCACTCTGTATATCTGTAAGAGGCAACTCCTCATCCACTGAAGTTTTATTGTGGCTTTGTAGCATTTCAGTCACAACTTCTAATTCTAGTTCTAGTTCTTTTGCTATTTTGAACCACATCTCTTGAACCCCTCAGTCATCCATGAGGACTGAAATCAACTTGTACTAAACCCTTGTTAATGTTGATGTTTTGACCTCCTCAAAATGGTTCATCATTCAGGATGAATCATGAATGTTGTTAATGGCAACTAGAATGGTAAAACCCTTTTAGAAAGTTTTCAATCTACTTTGCCAAGATCCATCAGAGGAATCACAATTTATGGCAGGTATAGCCTTACAAAATGTACTTCTTAAATAATTAGACTTGAGAGTCAAAATTACTCCTTGGTCTATAGGCTACAGAATGAATGTTGTGTTAGCAAGCATGAAAACAAAACTAATCCTCTCATTCATCTCCAACAGAGCTCTTGGATGACCAGGTGAATTGTCAATGAGTAGTAATATTTTTGAAAAAAAAATCTTTTTTATTTCTGAGCAGTGGGTCTCAACAGTAGACTTAAAATATTCAGTAAACTATGATATAAACAGAAGTGCTGTCATCCGGGCTTTGTTTTTCCATTTACAGGGCACAGACAGAGTTCATTTAACCTAATTCTTAAGGGCCTTAGGATTTCAGGAATGGTAAATGAGCACTGGCCTCAACTAAAGTCACCAATTGTCTTATGCCCTAGCAAGAGAATCAGCCCTATCCTTTAAAGCTTTGAAGTGAGGCACTGACCTCTCCTCTCTAGCTATGGAAGTCCTAAATGGCATTTTGTTCTAATGAAAGGATGTTTCATTTACATTGAAACTCTTCTATTTAATGTAGCCACCTTCATTAATGATCTTAGCTAGACCTTCTGGATAACTTTCTACAGCATTTGCTGCTCACCTTGCACTTTTATGTATGGAAGCAGTTTCTTAAACTTCATGTACCAACCTCTGCTAGCTTCAAACTTTGCTTCTGTACCTTCCTCACCTCTCTAAAACCAACATCACCACCTAATATCCAGACGCCCTTGGCAAATTACTTAACTTCTCAGGGACTCAGTTTCATCATTTTTAAATCAGGGCTTGTATCTACTTTGTAACAGTTGCTAGGAAGATTAAATGAGATATTCTACATGAAGTGGTTGGGCACTACTGGCACATGGTAAGCACTCAGCCATACTGGTATTATTCACATTATTAAGAAAATGAGGCCGGGCGCGGTGGCTCAAGCCTGTAATCCCAGCACTTTGGGAGGCCGAGGCGGGCGGATCACGAGGTCAGGAGATCGAGACCATCCTGGCTAACATGGTGAAACCCCGTCTCTACTAAAAATACGAAAAAAACTAGCCGGGCGTGGTGGCGGGCGCCTGTAGTCCCAGCTACTCGGAGGCTGAGGCAGGAGAATGGCCTGAACCTGGGAGGCGGAGCTTGCAGTGAGCGGAGATCGCGCCACTGCACTCCAGCCTGGGTGACACAGCGCGAGACTCCGTCTCAAAAAAAAAAAAAAAAAAAAAAAAAAAAAAAAAAAAAAAAAAAAAAAAGAAAATGAGTTCTAGAACACGTTCTGGGGATCTGCTGTAAACCACAATACCCATAGTTGACAATAAAGTATTATACACCTTGAAATATGCTAAAAGAATAGAGCTCATGTAAAGTGCTCGTACCAATAAACAACAAAAACCACAAAACAACACAAGGAAATAGTTGAAGATGATGAGTATATTTAGTACCTTGATTTTGATAATGGCGTCATATATGTTCAAACTCGTGAAAATGTATACATTAAATATATGCAATATTTTATATATTGATTATATATCAATGAAGCTCTTTTTGAAAAATAATTTTAGAAGATTTTCAGGCATTCTCTTACTTCAGATTCAGGCCTTATTAATGCTCGTGTTTTTCTTTTAACATTAATTTTAATATGCATTTGGGTACTGTTACACAAACCAAGCTTTTAAAAAACATTTTAAAATATTTCAGCAGTACTAAGGTTGGTATTTGATCATTTTCTCTCATGCTTCAATCGTTTTCCACCCAGATTGTATTTATTTATTTATTTATTTATTTATTTAGTGTGTGTGTGAGATGGCATCTCGCTCTGTCACCCAGCCTGGAGTGTACTGGCACGATTTTGGCTCACTGCAACCTCTGCCTCCTGGGTTCAAGTGATTCTCCTGCCCCAGTCTTCCGAGTAGCTGGGACTACAGGCACCCACTGCCACGCCTGCCTAATTTTTTTTTTTTTTTTTGTATTTTTGGTAGAGATGGGGTTTCACCCTGTTGGCCAGGCTGGTCTCGAACTCCTGACCTCAAGTGGTCCACCTGCCTCGGCCTCCCAAGGCACTGGGATTACAGGTGTGAACCACGGCACCTGGCCCCACCCAGATTTTCAAATGCAATAGTCTGAATATTCTGTTTAACTTTTCCTTAGAAATAAACCTGCCAACATTTTTTTCAATGTATCAATACAGAACAGAAGATATTTGCTATTAAATAAGATCCACATTATTTCCCTTACTTCACCCTAAAAACATACATCATAAATACAGACGTACAAGGAATTTCCTCCAAACACTTTATTCAACAGAAAGTATAACAATCGGCTTCAAAGTAAAATCCAGGAGACACGTTGTTAAGTTACTCTGGTTTCCTTTTTCAGTATCATAATGCTTTTAAAAAACAAACACAACAGAAATAACTGGTGGCATTAGCCAAACATTACGCTGTGTCCTGCCATCTCCATCAAATAATAATATTGGAGTGGCACAACTTTGTCATGTTTAATGGTCATATCAGTGAAATAAAGGACAGTTGTATAAATAGTTGACTTGTAGAAAAAGAGAAAGTGTAAGAAACATTAAAAGAGCTGCTGTCTGTGAAGTTCCAGTTCTGGATTACCGTTGCTAGCAAGGTTGCTCACTGACCAGCTTCGTTCAGTCAACGCCATATCCTACAGGTATTATCCTTGCTGCCTAATAAAACAGATTTCACAGAGTTATTTTTTTCTTCATTTCATTCACCTCGTTCTCTCTTTCTACAAGTTGACATTTTCTGGGCCATTGGTAATTAGCAATGTGCTAAATGGACTAGGTTCTCCGCACCTAGCTGCAGAGTCTCTGAGCAGCTCAGGCACCTTTGAAGTAGTGATTTTTTTTTTTTTTTCACAATACCAGCTAGTTGTAAATTAAGCAGGTACACATCCTGCTTACTTACACTGGCAAGATTCATGGCTTCTTAGAATGGGAGAGAACTTGGGAATGCAGCCACCTCAGCCATCCCCTCTGCCGTCCCCTCAAACATCACCACCCAGTGGAAATACAGTAACTTTGAATATCTCCAGGTTTGGGTGATAAGCTTAGGAGGAGGCAGGACATACCACCATTCAAAATTTTAGGGGAGTTTTCTCATCATCAGTGGGCACTACTGGTTTTCTCACCTTCAGGGACTAGGCACATAACATCAGTATAAGAAGTGTGAGTGCCTTAGGAACTAGGAAAGCCTATAAAAACCGTATCTCACAAAACGACACTCCATGTTTTAAAAAATGTAAAGACCATGCCAGCTACTTTTCTGCCATTTTCTTTGTGAATCTAAACCCAGCCTCAGGCAACCCACTACAAAATGCCTGCAGTTAATCACACTGGCGTCCGCTCGGAAAATAGAGTAGACTCTTTCAAATGAAGTGATTGCTCTATCGATGGCAAGAGAGAAGTGTCACCCCATTCTAATAAGCTCTGTTGTCTAGTGAGCCAACGTTAAGCACTTCGGTGCTTTGGGATACACTAAATTACTCAGTGGCATCTTAGAAGCACTCAGGAATGTATGTGCCGGCACCAAAGCAAGGCACAACAAAATTTCTTTTGCTAAACCCTCCAGGGTCCTCTGTGAAAACTGGTTGAGAGAAGAGGTACTGCAGAGCCAGCCTCACATGAGGCCATGTGGACTAGGAAAGGCTGGTCTGCCTTCTTTCTCACTCCCTGCAGGAGGGCCCTGTGCCCTCCATCATAGCCCCTCACCTCTTTTCTCATCAAGGAGAAGGATTTGATATTGTGTTGACAACAAAAATCTATGGCTTATTTTCCCAGTGTTTTCGAAGTACCTACATTTTAGTTAACACTTGAAAATCATAAGCCTGAAGATTCTGAAGATCATAAGCCCTGTGATTTTGGAAACTGTCCATGATTAAGTAGACTGGGGAGGCATTTTAGGTGGTAAGGGGAGATAATTCTCAGCACCCCTGAAGTTACCTGACTAGGAAACCACCTAATTAGCCAATATGTAAAGCCAACCTTGGGCCTGTGGCATTTAACTTATTAGACCAGTAATTTTTAAATTTGCTCAACACAATGAGAATCACTGGTACTTAGGCAGATCCGGTCTTCCGTGCTCACTTAGGGCACCCTGCTCCACACCACTGTGGCACCCGTTCCCTGCCAAGGCCTCCCCTCGAGCCACTGCACTAACATGATACCATCATCTTGTCATTTTTCTCCCCCTTCCACAATCTAAGCTACCCTTTTCTTATGAAAAGTTGCTAATATTATTAATTCACCATAAACTGTTAATGGTTGAAAAATGGTTAATACATGTTCTTTTCCCCCCAAACATCAGCGCTTTAGCAGGGGAGAAAACAACTCTGCTCAAAGAATAAATCTCTAATGGGCTGTAAAGCCAACTAGGGAGAATTTTGATCCTGACTTGTTTTGGTTACTAACACTTACCGCCATAAACTGAACTTTTTTCTTGAGACAGGGTCTTACTCTGTCACCCAGACTGGAGTACAGTGGCACGATCATAGATCATCGAAGCCTCCAACTCCTTGGCTCAAGTGCTCCTCCAGCCTCAGCCTCCTGAGCAGCTGGGACTACAGGTGCATGCCACCATGCCCAGCTAATGCTCTATTTTTTGTAGAGACAGGGTCTCACTATGTTGCCCAGGCTGGCCTCAAGCATTCTTTCTGCCTCAGCCTCTCAAAGCACTGACACTGCTGGCATGAGCCAATGCGCCTGGCTGACTAAATATCAACCATTCAATTGATACACAATACCTGGGAAAATTTAGTAACCAGTAAGGTTACTAAATCTAGATAAATTATTACCTTATCTAGAGCAAATAAAATTCAAAGTTCACAAAGCCTTACTATAGTCAATGGCAGAGCTCACTCCTGCAGGTCCTCATAAAACTAAAATTAAATAATGAAAATATGAGGGCAGGCCAAGATGAGCTAGTGACTGTAGAAAAGAGGTAAGGAATGGGGATGAACTCCTGTTAGTATTCAGCTTGGAACCTCTAACAGCCAATCAAGAAAAAATGAGTCTATGGTGTTGATGTCTTCCATACCTGTAATGACTATGTTGCCTTTATAGTTGAAAGTACATGAAAAGATTTCATCAGTGTGCCCCTCAAGAACCTGGAGGCACTGGCCAGTCTGAGCATCCCAGATTCTAGCCGTTTTGTCAGAGCTGCCAGTTAGAAGACGGTTCCCTTGAGGGTTGAAAGAAATCTGCAAAAAAGAAAGAAAAATGATCACAGCTTTGTGTAACGGTTCCAAACACATTTCTTATCAGCAAAAAGAGGACATTACTGAGCACATGTCATCTTCCTAGTCTGGTATTTATTCTTGCATAGAACAATTTCTTCATGATGGAAAAAAAATATTGCAGGGATTAATACATGGAAATTAAAATCCAGAGAGAAAATTTAATTGCCTACTCCACACATTTTTAAGCATAAAGACCAAAGCATCCATATAATTTGAGTATTCCCCACCCAGCTTCTTTCCAAAGATGCACGATGCCCTTCTCCATGCAAAGATGCAGGGCCCTGGTGTGGATGAACACACGAGTCAGGATCCTTCATAGCCAAACCCTGGTGTCGTCTTTGTGGTCAAAAGCACACAGATCCAGGCTGGGGGCAGTGGCTCAGGCCTGTAATCCTAGCACTTTGGGAGGCCGAGTCAGGTGGATCACCTGAGGTCAGGAGTTCAAGACTGCCTGACCAACATGGCGAAACCCCATCTCTACTTAAAACACAAAAATTAGCCGGGTGTGGTGGCGCACACCTATAATTCCAGCTACTGGGGAGGCTGAGGCAGGAGAATCGCTTGAACCCGGGAGGTCGAGGTTGCAGTGAGCCGAGATCATGCCACTGCACTCTAGTCTGGGCGACAGAGCAAGACTCCATCTCAAAAAAAGAATAATAATAAATAAAAATAATAATAATAAATTTAAATAAATAAATAAAAAAAAGCACACAGATCCTTCTCTAATCTGTGCCACAGAATAAGTGAATGTTAGAACCTACAAGAAAGGAAGTTCTCATCTACTGCCACCCCAAGTATAGCATTTTCCATAAATAACCTTCTGTGCCTCCCATGTGCCAGGTGTGGCCAGTTGGTATCTGAGTGACCATCAGAGGAACCTGTTAGTCCTGCATTCCTTTGGGCATCATGCTTACATCCTTCTCTTATCACCGGAAGACAGTGATTCGAGCCATCTCGTCAATGAAGGTTTGAGGAGGGCAGGGCCATTTCTGCTTTTATCACTGTGTTACCAGTGGCTGTGCAATGCCCAGCATAGTGGACACTCTCTAAAAATGTTTGCTGAATGACTGAATACTTCAGCTTTGTACCCCATAGAAATGCCCTTACCAGATGCCAATTCAATAATATGTTCACTTAAAAAGGATAAAATTTAATAAAATAGCACTAGAGAATTCTTTATAGTCACTCATTCATGAAAATAGATGTTTACTTGTGGAGGGGACACACCACATGTATCAATAGCTACCTAGTCAGACACTCAGAAATGTGGGCCAGGCTTCCTCCTCGTCCTGCCTCCCACACCCACACCCCACTTTTCCATCCCCTCCTGCTATCCATAAGCCTCCCAGCTTATGAAGAGGCCATAGTCTGCATGGCCTGGAGACCTCCACTGACCAGCCAGAGGGCAATGATCACAAGCTGCAGGTGCAGAGGCAGAAGAGCCGAGAGCACAGCATGGGGCAGAGTTCCAGGGTCTAGATGGAGCCTTCAGAAACCTAAAATCATCAAGCTGAAATTTTACAAAGCAGGAACACAGCTGATCTCAGACAGGGAACCAAGGGATTAGGCTGAGCTGGGAGGTGAGAGCCACCAAGTCCTAGTCTAATCTACAAAGTTCTGATGACACATCTAAACTTCAGATCACTGACTAGGTGGGCCTGCTCTGTGAATGATCTTTTGGGGGAAGTTTATACAAATCCTAAGATACAGCTTTGTAGTTTCAAAGTGGATAATTTTATATTTTAGGTGTTACGTATTTCCAGGAACTACTTCCTCAGTTGCATCTAACTTACAGAACACTTCACACTTGCTGCACAGCATATTTTTTGCACAACATAAACTTATGTGTTTATTGGAACCAGGAAAAGCACTTTACACACTCCTTAAATTGCTGTATTAAGTATTTTCAGCTAACTAAATCTTTTGCTGAGAGTGGAAGAGAATGTTGCTCCATACTTTTTAAGAGGTTTTAGAAATCATTATTACGCTAAATTTGAGGGCACAGTTAAAAATAAAGTCTTTAGGTGAGTGATTTCTAGAAAAAAAAAATGAGACAATTGAACAAATTTTAGTACTTCAGTTCCAGTAGACCTATTCATAATGAGCATGCGCTTTTTGCTTTTTTAATTCGAGATAGGGTCTTGCTCTGTCACCCAGGCTGGAATGCAATGGTGCAATCACATCTCACTACAGCCTTGACCTCCTGGGCTCAAGCGATCCTCCTGCCTCAACCTCCAGAGTAGGTGGGACTACAGGTGTGTGACACCATGCGCAGCTGACTTTTTTTGTTTTTTAGTAGAGATGTGGTATCCTTACGTTGCCCAGGTTGGTCTTGAACTCCTGGCCTCAAGCAATCTTCTCACCTCTTCTTCTCAAAGTGCTGGGATTATAGGTATAAGGCACTGCACCCATGCCCTGCTCTTTATTTTTTGAAAGTAAATAAACTCCTCCAAATGAGAAAGCAACTCACCTTTGAAATTTCACCTTCATGGCCTTCCAGTTTGGCAATGCATTTTCTTGTGGCAGCACTGAAAATTCTTGCTGTTCCTTTTTGAGAGGGGTGGGGATATATATAAATTCATCTTAAATACAGAACTTTGGATAAAAGACCCTGCATTGTATAAATATCTATCCCCCTGACACACAAGCTCTGTGCTAAGTTCATCTTCTTGCCAGTGGTGAGAGCCGGATACTTAATACTCTAAATGCCTGCTGGTGCCACTGCAGGAGAGGGTGAGAGGGAGCTCCCCTGTAGCCCTGAGCTTATTAGAAGAAATAATGTATTCCAAGGTAGAAAAGAGAGCAAGAAACAGGAATCCAGAAAGAAAAACCTTTAAGAGAAAAAGAGGAATTAGAGCAAGTTTCAAGAGGCAGGTGATGAAATAAGCAGCAAGACCAGCATGATACACTAGGTGTGAGTCTGAGTTTCTGCAAGGTGCGCAAGGAACATCCCAAGAGGAAGCATCAGCCGCTACTCAACAGGGAAAAAAACAGGCTTCAAAAACCCTTTTCCACAGAAAAACCTAATCGAACACTTTGTTCCTGCTCTGCCTCCAGCAGCCAAAAGTGCCAAGCCTATAGTAGCCATTCAATAAATAGCTGTAGGATGGATGGATGGATGGATGGATGGATGGATGGATGGATGGATGGATGGATGGATGGATGATGGATGGATGGAGAAATGGATGGAGTAAGTACTATGGACATTTCCTTATAAGTAAAGGATGAATAAGTTAAATAAATAAGTATTGAAAAAGAAAAACATGAGTAGTAAAATTTTTGTTAGAAGAAAAGTTATAATTTGCCTTGCCAGTTGAAGATTGCTTTTTTAAATCTCTAATTATAGCTTTACATAGTAGTAAAATATAGCAAGGATACAAAATTGTAGGTACTTGATTTGCATCCAGAGAAAAGTAAAATATTGTAATAAATTTTTTACTTGCCTTTCTGACAATGTCAACTTCATGAGAAAGTACAAAAATGATAAAACTTGCCATTTTAGAATTAATGTAATTTAAAAACATATAACTTGAAATTCAGTTGGACATTTCAAAAGCCTCAAAGGGAAGTGACCAATTTGGTTTCAGAGTCAATAACAAGAAAGAGAATGTCCTGCATAAATCTACACCTTAAATTTTATAAAACTATATTTCTAAACTTCAGAAAACTCAGAAATAATATGGCCTGAAACACTGTAATTTTTTTACAGATAGGGATACAACTATCTGTTTTTTTGAAAGTAAATAAACTCCTCCAAATGAGAAAGCAAAGCAGCCTTCAGAATAATTCAGCCTTCAGAATAATTCCAATGAAGGTCATTGGAACCAGCCTTCAGAATAATTCCAATGAAGAAGAAAAAGTAGATAGATAGATAGATAGATAGATAGATAGATAGATAGATAGATAGATAGATACATAGATAGATGTTGCTGCACAGGTAACTATTAGATGAGATCTAAATTTTAAGAAGGGAATTAGGAGCAAAGACCAGAGATAAATAAAAAAAGATCATTCTAAACATCAAGACTTCCTAGAAAGACTTCTCATTCGTAGAATGAGAAGAAGTTTACAAAGCATGCAAAAGGGAAAAAAAAAAAGATATTTTCAAAGCAATGTTTTATCAAACAAGGGAAGAATAGAATCACGGCCAGAGCAAATACCAGATTATAGAGAATATAAAACTAGAATTGGCTTGATTTTATTCTCATTCACCCGAAGAATCCTGATTCTTTAATTCTACCTTTTTTATCCCCCCTTAGTGTGAACCAACTTCTAACATTCCATGCAGTCAAATATTCCATGTAATCTAGCATTCTATATAAGATACGAGTATGGTGTTACATATTGTCTGCCTCTCCCTTCACAATGTAACTCCATGAAGGCAGGGATCCCTATCTCTTTTGTTCACTCAAATATCCCATATTCCTAAAACAATTCTGGCACAAAGTAGATATTTTGATACATATGATTGAGTAAATTATTTCTATCAATAATGATATTTAAAATGAGAGGGGTGGATTAATTACACTTAAGATATGGTTATTAAAAGCCAGGATCTATGAGAAGATTAAAAAAAAGTAAATAGTTATTTAAAAAAATAAAATTCTTCAGCCTCAGGACATTTACATTCTAGGGTATAAGGAAGACTTATATGTATGAGCAAGGGATCACCTTTGAAAAGTCCTAGCGAGTAAGACAGCAAGCATGCAAATGTAATTTTGAAGGAGACAATGAAATACTGTGTAATTAGAATAAATCGCCAATAAAATTCTACACCTGATTATAACATAAAGGATATGTGACTGCTTAAAAGTATGTTAGTCACAAGATGTTTCCATTTTTGCCAGAATTTTTGTATCCAAAACTTTCCTTGCAGCCATAAAAAAGAATGAGTTCATGTCCTTTGCAGAGACATGGATGAAGCTGGAAGCCATTATTCTCAGCAGACTAACGCAGGAACAGAAAACCAAACACTGCATGTTCTCACTCATAAGTGGTAGGTGAATAATGAGAACACATGGACACAGGGAGGGGAACATCACACACCAGGGTCTGTCTGGGGGTAGGGGCAAGAGGAGAAAGGGGAGAGAAAGCATTAGGACAAATACCTAATGTATGCAGGGCTTAAAACCTAGGATTGATAGGTGCAGCAAACCACCATGGCACATGTATACCCATGTAACAAACCTGCACGTTCTGCACATGTATTCTAGAACTCAAATTTAAAAATAAATAAATAAATAAATAAAAATAAAAACCTTGCTCATAACCCCTCAGCCAGCAAATCACATATCTAAGTTCTGCAACTCCAAGTTTGTCTATCCAGCAAATATTGACCTTTATAAGAGATTTTGAGGCATACAGGGAATGTAGTTATACAATCATTATATTGAATAAAAGAGAAGAACTGCTGTCTAAAAAAAAAATTCTTGTAAGTACTTTTTTAAAATGTTTGTTTTTGACAAATAAAAATTATATATATTCAAATTGTACAACATGATGATTTTATACACAAATATATTGTGTAATGACATCAAAATTGAGTTAATTAGCACATCCACCACCACCCATGCTATACTTGAGACCCCAGAACCTGTTCCTCTCATAACCTAAGTTTGTGCCCTTTGACCAATATCTCCCCATTTTTCCCACCCCTTGACCCCTGGTAGTCACCCTCCTAGTCTATCTGCATGAGTTCAACTTTTTTAGATTCCACGTCAAAGTATATCATACAGTATTTTGTCCTTTTGTGTCTGGTTTATTTCACTTAAATCCTCCAGGTTCATCCATATTGTCACAAATGGCAATGTTTTCTTCTTTTATGGTGAAAATAAAAGTATTATTTATATATATATATATATATATATATATACACACACACANAAATATCAGAAATGGCGGGAACCAATCATAGTTAGCCAAATCGCCTTGTTCAAACACTAGCCAATCATATATCTGATTTGTATAATAACTCTATGCCCACTTTTCTTAGACTATATAACACTGCTCGGAGCTCAGTGGGGGAGCTCTCCTGCCCGTCTCGTTTCACGAGCGAGGGAGAGTTCCAGGTTCGAACCTGTAATAAAGATCCTTGCTGCTTAGCTTTGACTCTGGACTCTGGTGGTCTTCTTCGGGGAATAAACGGTCTGGGCATAACAGTATTACTTTAACACGAGTGTATTGTCGCATCTGCATCCTAAATGACCTCCTTGTGTCCTGTTTCTTCTCACATCCAAACCCTCTGACCTCTTCTCTCTGCCAGAGCTATCCTTCCATTTAAAACATCACTTTCATTGTTCCACTTTTTGTTCCTAAACCCTTGATGGCAACTCAGTCCTACAGGACAGAGTTTAAACTCCACTGAATGCTCTGACCTCACACACTTGTATTTCTCAACATGAAATGCTCGCTGCAGAGACTGGCCACTGAGTGTGCCTGATTAATCCCCTCCTTGAAACACTGAGCTGCTGAGGTCTCTTTGCTCCGTGCGTCCTCTCCACTGCTCACCACCTTTGTCCTTCTGGCTTCCGCTTTCAGCTCACACCATCTCTAAAGACTCTCACCAGAAGAAATCACAGTGACCTCTCCTCTTAATTGTTAAATCATTTACTGTTTTGTTCTAGTCATCATAACACTATAGTAAATGAGCCACATTTATAGAACCAGCTTCATCTATGGAAAAATTCATTTAGCAGGTACAATCATGAAAACATACATGCTTGCCTAAAAAATGTATACTCCACTAGATATAAATATATATTCATCTGCCAATCTTTTCACAAGAGGGCACTGTCTCTCTTTGATTATGTGTCAGCGAAGTGGAGTTCACCATTTGTCTTTCAGAAATGTTATCAAACCTCTACAATATCTAGTTTTCTTTTCTTGCAAGTGGAATGAGAACTTAAAGAACTTAAACATACGTGCAGAACAATCTGAGTGCAGAAGTTTTCTAGATTTTGACAGTATGCTTTCCAACTGAACATTTATCTCAGCCACAACTTCATTTAGTTGTGAAACAATTTTTCCAAGATTTGCCTTATCTGTGCTTCCCTAGAAAAGACCAGGTTTCTTTTCCACTCATATTTTATTAGTTTATGTAATATTTAGTTAAATTACATGTTATGTTACACAATTACAATTGAAAGCACAACCAACATAAGCACATTGGTCGACAAATACAACTAACTCTTGATCAGTTTAGAACCTAACCAGTGGGAGGAGAATGCCCATTCCAGTGGGTATCTTCACTGCTACAGATGCTCAGGGTGCCGTGGGAATCAGCAGTGTGTCGTGAGGAAGAATAGAGGACACTGGGTAATCTCCTGTCAATTATCTAGAGGTTGGTTTAAAAATACTTCTGTTGTACTTGGTACTGTTATTTAGCATGTTGGCATGTTGCCACACACCTTTTGTTCCTGCCTGGCAAGACTGTAAATTAACTTCTAAATGAAGTAAACCATGCTGTCTGTGTATGTCACATTCCCCCAGAGGGACGAGCCCAGGGCTGTGAACATCAATACGCAGTGCCTGACAGAACTTCCAAGGGTTGAGAGTCAAGTCTTGGCCGAGCATGAACTCCAGCTCTCCTCTTTACTACCGTGCGGTCCTTGGAAGCATACTTGAACCTTGTATTCTTTTTTTTTTTTTTTTGTCAGAGTCTCACTCTGTTGCCCAGGCTGGAGTGCAGTGTTGCAATCTAAACTCACTGCAACCTCCGCCTCCTGGGTTCAAGTGATTCTCCTGCCTCAGCCTCCTGAGTAGCTGGGACTACAGGCATGTGCCACCATACAGTACATACATTAGCCCAGCTAATTTTTGAATTTTTAGTAGAGATGGGGTTTCACCATGTTGGCCAGTCTGGTCTCAAACTCCTGAGCTCAAGTGACCTCCCGCCTCGGCCTCCCAAATTACTGGGATTACAGGCATGAGCCACCGCGCCTGGCCTTAAACCTTGTATTCTGTATGAGGATAGTGATAGGTAACCCAAAGACCCCTTTAAGCATTGAAGGAGGTTTTTAAAAGGCTTCCAAAGCATATACCAAGCACTCAGTCAATTTAGACCTCTTGTCTGCTTCCCTTTCTCCCCAAGCAGATGGAAGGATGAATAAATGAATTAATGAACAAATATGTGAAAGGATGAACACACCCGTAAGGATTGTTGAATGCTATGGCATAAACCACATTCCTGTGGCCCTCCAGGGTATTCAGTTCCTCTCCAGATGCAGTGTCCCAGAGCTTGCACGTCCGATCGTAGCTTCCTGTGATAAAGCTAACACAAGGAATATAAACGTGTTGCAGGGAAGAATGGCAAAGTGTTAATAAACACTTCATGTTTTACCTGCAGGATAATAACTCTATTTATTATGCTGTTTGTTTGTTTGTTTGTTTGTTTGAGAGGGAGTCTCGCTCTGTCACTCAGGCTGGAGTGCAATGGCATGATCTTGGCTCACTACAACCTCTGCCTCCCAGGTTCAAGCGATTCTCCTGCCTCAGCCTCCTGAGTAGCTGGGATGACAGGTACCTGCCACCATGCCTGGCTATATTTTTGTGTCTGTTTTTAGTAGAGAGGGGGTTTCACCATGTTGGCCAGGCTGCTCTTGAACTACTGACCTCAGGTGACCCGCCTGTCTCAGCCTCCCAAAGTGCTGGGGTTACAGGTGTGACATACCATGCCTGGCCTATTATGCTTTTTACAATGGAAATCATGTGTGCAGAATAAAAAGTTAAATTGAGAACAATATCTAAATTGTGATATATCCCGTTGTTCCACCCCCACCCTCACCCCACCCCCGAGACAGAGTCTTGCTCTATTGCCCAGGCTGGAGTGCAGTGGCGCGATCTCAGCTCACTGCAACCTCTACCTCCCGAGTTCAAGCAATTCTCCTGCCTCAGCCTCCTGAATAGCTGGAATTAGAGACACACCACCACGCCTGTCTAATTTTTATTTTTATTTTTAGTAGAGATGGGGTTTCACCATGTTGGCCAGGCTGGTCTCCAACTCCTGACCTCGTGATCTGCCCGCCTCGGCCTCCCAAAGTGCTGGGATTACAGGTGTGCACAACCACACCTGGCCTATATTCTGTTTAATAAATGAATGGTTCCTTTAACATTTTCCTACAGGAATAGTGAGTCGAGTATAATGTATAATAGCAGCATCTTAATCATTCCTTCAATATTCAATTAGGAAAGAGACTTTCTTTTTAAAATATCTCTGAAATCAAAATATTGCTTCAAAAGTATAACAAAAATATATTTCCCTAGCACAGAAAACAATCCACAACATTGAAAAGCCAGTCTGAAGGTCAAGTGGTAACAAGAAAAGGTGAAGAACAGTCTAATAGCAAAACTCAACTAAACAGGCAGGTTGACAAGACAAGGTATTTTCTTTCTACCATCTTCTCCCACAGACTTTCTCTACCTTTGGACAGATGCAAACTCACATTTGCAACTATACACATATATACTATAGAAATATAAGCCCTCTAAATTTTATGGGTTGAAATATAAGCCCTCTAAATTTATATGTTGAAGTCCTAATCCCCCAGAACCTTAGAATATGAATTTATTTGGAAATAAGGTCATTACAGATATAATTATTAACAGTTAAGTTAGGGCTGGGCGCAGTGGCTCACGCCTGTAATCCCAGTGCTTTGGGAGGCCAAGGCGGGCAGATCACCTGAGGTCAGGTGTTCGAGACCAGCCTGACCAACATGGAGAAACCCCATCTCTGCTAAAAATACAAGAAATTAGCTGGGCGTGGTGGCAGGCTCCTGTAATCCCAGCTACTCAGGAGGCTGAGGCAGGAGAATCGCTTGAACCTGGCAGCTGGAGGTTGCAGTGAACCAAGATCACGCCATTGCACTCCAGCCTAAGCAACAAGAGTGAAACTCCCTCTAAAAAAAAAAAAGAGTTAGTTAAATTAGGATGAGATCATGCCGCAGTAGGGTGGGCCCTAATTCAATACGTGCATATAAGAACGGGCCATATAGACACAGACACGCACAAGGAAAACCATGTGAAGATCAGAGCAGAGCTCAGGGTGCTGCTTCTCCACATCAAAGATGGCCGGCAAACCACCAGAAGCTACAGGAACTGTGGAACAGCTTCTTTCCCATGGCCTCAGAAGGACCTGACCCTGATGACACCTTGACCTCTGACCTCTAACCTCCACAACTGTGACACAATAAATTTTGGTTGTGTAAGCCACTCAGTTTGTGCTACTTTATTATGGAAGCCCTAGCAAACTGCTTATTGTATGTCTATTTTATGTTTATTTTATGTCTGTAGGTCAAGAGGAGGCTTCTCCCTCATCTCTGCTACCAAGCACGTCAGCTCCCAAGCTGATCACAGCCATGCTCTCAATAGAGACTTGAAGCTGCTGTTCGCCATACCCCAAATTACTGACCTAGATGGAAAACACCTGCTCTGAATAGACTGATCACAACCAATCAAGTTAGATATGAGGCCACCCTGCCCGACTCATTCCTGAGTTGAGTTCTTCACAAGCTACATTGGCTGAGAATCCAGTATGCCTCCCAATCACTGTGGCACGAATATGACAGAAAACTCGGATTAGAATAGTGGGAGAAAGGGCTTATATTTCTCCTTAATATCCAAGAGGGTACTGAAATCAGAAAAATGAATGTATTATGTACTTAGCAAACTGGAATCTTTGATAAACACAGAAATTTGTTTCATTGCTAAAAATTAGATACAAAAAGAGAATCTTACCATGAGCCGGATTTGTTAAGTGCAACATTAGTCAGTGGCAATATATGTGCTTTGAGAACCTTCAGTGAAAGAAAACACCATTTTTTAGACTCAAGCCAAATTAAATTTAATTTGTTAGTTATAACTTCAAACCAATGAAGACATTCAATTTTGTCTTAATTATACATCAGATTTACCTTTAGACAGTGCTATGTGGCATCTTATTGATAGCACTAAGTGTTACCAATTAGTGCTATGTGGTATCTTATTGATGGCACTAATTGGTAACATTTTCTTTTACATATGGCATGTGGTTTGTACATATGTATAGACTGGGTATATAGGCAATACACTAAATATGTTTCAATAAAGATTTGACAATGTATTATTACTTTATGAATCCTGGAGCTCCTTTAGAGTCAGAATATGTCTTCTTTATCTTTCAATCCCTACAACATCTAACACACAGTGAATGTTACATAAATATTTGTTGAATGCATATACATAGATTGGACAGTCTATTAAGAGTGATTGGCTGGGCTGGGACAGTCCAAGTTATGTCTGTTACCAAAATGTAACCATTAATAGCATGTACTTTCACTATCAAAAATATTCCCTTTGGAGAATAAATTATGAGACATGCTTGTTATATAGCTCATATTTGAAATTAAACAGTGCCACCTGCTGGACAAAGAAATGTTACACGACTATAATTTCTTCCAGAAGCAAATGCCTGGATATTTTGTATCAGGTGAGTATATAACTAATAATTATATTTTATTATCATAATTATATTTAAATCATAAAAGATAAAAGCAGTGTAATATGAAGTAATTCTAAGATAATGACAAAGGAAAATTAAAAGCTTTTCTTGAAGTACTAAATGACTATATTTGCTACATTTAATCATCAAAAAAACTATTTATAAAGCATATTTACATCACATTAAAATTATATGTCATACAAATAAATAATTTACTGAAATATGGTTTAGTTCACATGAAAGCAGAAAATATGAAATGTTGATTTGTCATAAAACACAACTTCTTAATGTTACTTTAACTAGAAAAAAGCTTTACTTATTCCATAACTTAAAAGTATCTTAATAATAATAACCCTTTAAATTTATCATTACATGAGGAGCTGAAATCTTTATTTAATCTCTCAAGAAATAAGTGTTTTGGATTTCACTCATTCATTTAACAAATAATTATTGGGACAATCTTAGCAAACATGTGAGGCACTACAGTCAATCACTGACATGCATTTTTCATGAAAAAATATTTTTAGGGAAAGAAAAATAAAATATCAATCATTTCACTGAAATTCTTCTATCTGATATTTTTGTAAATCCATTACCTTAAAAAGATAGAATGTGTGATTGCTGTGCTGGCCGAGTTTCTCTTGTAACCTCTGTATCAAAAGTTTGACTTGCTCTGTTCGTGAAGCTGTGATTAGAGGTTCTGCCTTCTGGATTTCTTCTACTAAAGCACTGACATCAGTACTGAAATTCACCCAAAAACAAGTTTCTTTTATTTTATGTCAAAATTTGCATGTATCTTTATTACATGAAGAATTGATTGTATTGTTTCATAAAGCACACTTATAAAATGTCAAAAACATCATTATCTTTCCCAAGAGATATCGGGGGGGGGGGTGTGGGGGGATCACATAAGTCAGTAAATAGATGATGGCAGGAAAGCAAGAAGCTTATAGATGATGGCAGGAAAGCAAGAAGCTTGGAATTTCTAAAACACATTTTTCCAAAGCTAAGGCTTGTTTCACGGAGGCTGTGCCAAGAGTCTAATGTTCTCACCTAGTATTGTGGTTTGAATGTTTGTGTCCCCTCTAAAATTCATGCTGAAACATGTTCACCAATGTCACAGCATTAAGAGGTGGGGCCTGAATAGGTAATTAAGTCACAATGGTGGAGCCCTCCTGAATGGGATTAGATGCCCTGATAACAAGGCTTGACAAAGAGAGTTCATCCCTTTTGCCCTTCTGCCCTCTGCCATGTGAAGACACAGCATTAAGATGCCATCCTGGAAGCAGAGTGCTGCCCTCACCAGACACCAAACCTGGGGGGGCCTTGATCTTGGATTTCCAAGACAGAACTGTGAGAAATAAATAATCCCGTCTCAGGTCTTTTTTGTTATAGCAGCACAAAACGAATGAAGACACCTAGGAAGGCCTAGTCCGTACTAGTTCTGAACATGAGCTCTTTTTCCTTCTTTCCTGTCTCTTTTGAATGAGCATGTATTGAATGTTCCCAGCATCATACTTTTCACTTTACACATGTTCTCTTATTTAATCCTGTAACAATTTGCTAGTGTAATGCTTTTATCGTAATTATTTTACAGATGAAGAAACTGAGGTTCAGAAAGATTTGATTTAAAATATTTTTAGGAAAAGAGAAAAATGCCTAACCCATAAATTTAAAGAATCATAAGACTAATATTAATATTTATTATGGACTAAAATATTATTTCCCTGAAAGATAACTGGTCTGAAAAATATACAGATAGATTCAAATTTCCTCTAGTATTCAAATAATTCACAGAAATTCTGAAAATGTTGCTGGTGCAGAATAATATTCGTTCAAAAAAGGTTTCAATGTATATACACCATGAAGCATCCAAAATAGAGCCATCTTACAAGTCCTGTCACACACGTGTCTAGAAGATGCACTATGCAGGTTCCCCCACCTTTAAGAAAGAACTCAGGCCCAGCGTCAGGCTTGGAGCTTTGTTGCCTGACAGCTTCTAGCTGCAGCTCTTTCAGGCTGCACCTTGGCATTCCAGGCCAGGGCTGCCTCTTCTCTTGGGGCTCTCCGTCCACCGCTGAGCAGGGGCAGAGCAAGAGCCTGGCCTTTTCTCCCTGTGAGGCATTCCTCTAGCTGGCAAGTCTTGCTCCTGAGCTCCTCCAGATTGGCAGAGATTCTGTTGTCCTGTCTCCTTCATTGAGGTCAGATGGCTCCTCCTGCCTGATCCTGCTTCATGCCCTGGACTGTCACAAGTGTCACTGCCCAATAAACCTTTGACTCACCCACCTCTGTCTCAGTATCCACTTCCCATGAATGTGGCCCCTGATAAATATCCCCCTCTTCATCCCATCAACAAACATTAAGCTCCAGTTTTGTGCAAGGCACTGAGCTAGGAACCTGCTCATTCAGTTGACATTTATTGAGTTGGTACTATTGGTTTAGCACTGGGTGTGTAAAAGATATGGTCCCAGCTCTCAAGAAACATAATCTATTAGCGTAAGAGTGAATATTTTGAACAAAAATGAACCAGGGACCATCCATAATAATGACTTGGATAAACCCTGAGATATTCCATCGTCAAAATGATAATTAATTTCACAAGAATTAAAAGGGTAAAAATGCTCCTTTGAAAAGTTTTTAATCACTTGTATAAAAACAGATTTCCTTGCAAGATCCAAATTAACCAGATAACCTAAACACTCCAACTCTGTAGGATTTTCATGCAATAATTCCAGCATGTCATCTACGGTGCCAGTGTTTTCACAGGCACAATACTTCCAGATTCTTGCAAAAACTAGAAATAAAATTCATACTTTTCTGAGACATTTATTTACTTTCTCCTATCACCAAAAGGTCATGTTTATGAGTGGCTAATGCCTTACATCTCCTCAGGAAAGCATAGCACGATTGAGTGACTATAGCTAATATGAAGCCCTTCAAAGCGTTGAGTGCCTGGAGTCAGAGCCCACAAGTCCTTTTTGAAATCACCTAATAATTCGTACTTTTAAAATATAAAAATCTGTGGTTTTGCGGACTGTCTAGCTGGAGGTTATTCTCTCATATAGAAGCTTATCTGTACCACTTGTGTGATATCCGATGCTGCATAAGTTGTTTCTCAAACTAGACAAAAAGCCTATCAAGTCTAGGGGTTATGATTCATACCTTTATAGCCTCTTATAGAATCTAACCCAGATTAGATTCTTAAATATATGTTGAAGGCACATGTACATGATTGCTGACTAAATAAACAAATGTCTAACAAAGAAACTTTCTGCATGCTAGCATAATCACACAAATCAGTAACATGTTCCATTTATAAAAATTACAGGTTGGGTTTGATATTAGGCCTCACTGTTCCTGAAAATAACAAAGACTGTTGTATTCAATGACACTATCTGTGCCACTGTTTATTCTTTGACTTTAAAAAAAAAAAATCAATTGACTACCTTTTTTGTGCCAAGCACCTGAAATAAGACTTGGACCCTACATAGACCACCATTCTCTGAGCCATGCCCCAACCCCACCCTAGACAGGTGTTCCCAGAATCACCAAACCTCTCAAGTGGCAGCAGCTCCAGGATTGAGAGAGCCCCTGTCTCATCAGCTATGGTGCCAAGTGGACTCATTACAAAACTAGAGAGTAGCCCATATCAGACAGGTCCTTTTGCTTACAGTCTCAGGCCACAAACCTAAAACACAACATTTTTGTTTTGTTTCTTCTGCAATTTTCACCCATTGAGATTATTTTCACCTTATCTGAACTTAGGCTCTCACAGGATAATCACTAGCCTGACTCTCTCTTGAAGTAGGATTTTTGTTTGTTTGTTTGTTTGTTTACAAAGACAGGGTCTTGCTATTTTGTGTTGCCTGGGTTGGTCTTAAACTCCTAGCCTGAAGTGATCCTCCTGCCTTGGTCTCCCAAGGTGCTGGGATTACAGGTGTGAGCCACCACACTTGGCCTTGGCCTTGAAGTGGAGTTTTGTATGAGATTTCTTTTTTTTTGAAGACAGAGTCTCACTTTGTCACCTAGGTTGGAGTACAGTGGCGCGATCTCAGCTCACTGCAACCTCTGCCTCTTGGGTTCAAGCGATTCTCCTCCCTCAGCCTCCTGAAGAGCTGGGACTACAGGCATGCGCCACCATGCCTGGCTAATTTTTGTATTTTTAGTAGAGACAGGGTTTCCCCATGTTGGCCAGGTTGGTCTCGAACTCCTGACCTCAGGTGACTGTGCTGCCTTGGCTTCCTAAGGTGCTGAAATTACAAGTGTGAGCAACCATGCCCAGCTATTTGCATTAGATTTCCTAAAGAGAATGAACTCTGGGCATTATTACATCACAAGGGTTTCCTCTGGGCTCATACCAAGCTTCAGTAATAGCGATTAGGGCTCCTTGTTTTTGCCCCATGGCAATTAATGAGGAGGAACATATGCAGTCAGCCCAAAGAAGTATTTAATAAGAAAATAACAGGCTCAGTAACATTCTTAAAACTCAGTAACAAGTACTTCTCAAAAATGTAAAGGTCACTGGCTGGGCGCAGAGAATCGCTTGAACTCAGGAGGCGGAGGATGTAGTGAGCTGAGATCATGCCACTGCACTCCAAACTGGGCAACGAAAGCAAAATTTCGTCTCAAAAAAAAAAAAAAAAACAAGAAGAAGAAAGTAAAAGTCAGCAAAAATAAGGGAAGTCTGAGAAACAGTCGCAGCTTAGGGAAGCTTAAGGACACATGATGGCTAAATGTCATGTGGGACTCTGGATGGAATCCTGGAACAGAAGTAAGGAATTAGGGAAAAACTAAGAAAAACTGAATAAAGTGGGCTTTAGCTAATAATTATGTATCACACTGGTTCATTAATCCTAATAAATGTACCTCACTAATCTAAGATGTTAACATCAGGGGAAACTGGGTGTGGAAACTCTACCTTCACAGCCTCTCTAAAATTATAAAGTAAAAGGTTTATTTTTTTTAAGACCTTAGAAAAAAAGAAAAGAGCGATGACCCTTTTCCCACTTCCTCTTCATTCAGCAAGAGCCTCAGCTACAACTCCCTGAAACAAACAGAAACTGATACACCACAGAAGAACAATTTTTTAAAAACAATGTATTATCTGCAGTTTATGCAGTTCATCCACACATCACTCTGTGTCAAGGCTTTCCCAGTGAACATTTACTTGTTGAATCCTACAGCTAACTCACCTGGGACCAAGATCAAGCAAATCTATCGACTTCGTCTTTAATTCTCCATGTTTTTCATATTCCAACATAATTCCTATAGAAATAAACAAACATGTTATAAAAACACTTACGATGACCACCTATGTCAAAAGTTAACCTACATTGCCAGTTTTTTCCATTTTTATGTTTTAAATTTTTAATTTTTTAACAAAACATAAGCAGTGATATCTAGTTCTAAAACAAGATCATGTAGACACACTTTTCCCTGGTCCTTCCCTCTAAATTTAACTAAATACCCTTGAAATTGTCCAGCAGACAATGATAAAATAATAGAAAGACGAATGGAAGAAGGTAGACTGGCTATGGGTTTCAGGGCTTGAGGAATGACTACATGGTGAGATTCCTGGATTTTCTTTTTATCACTGCACACCACACCCCAAAACTAGGACAAGAGGGCCCTAATCCTTGCCCCACAAATGAGGCCCCTGCAAGCAGTTTGATCCCGTAGTGGAAGCTTGGAGCTGGTCCAGTTCCCATTGCACAGGCTGGGCCCCAGCAGGCAGTCGGATCTGGCTGCAGCCCCATCAAGAAAGTCCTGGGACCTCCCAGACCCCGCTCCACAGCCAGACCTTTGGTGGATGGTCCTCTCCACTTGCAAAAGGGGCAACAGTGACATCCAGGGATGTCTCAGACCTCACTCCACAACTAGGCACTGAGGCAGCCTTAGCAAAGCTCTGCGTCTCCCTGTCTTCCAGCCAGCAGCACAATCAGGCCACAAAGTGACCACGAAGATCACTCAGTGACCCCAGGTCTACTAGGGAAGTACCTTCTGCCCCCTGCAGGTGGCGCCAGCAGTGACTGAGCAGGAGCCTCAGCAGTACCCGAAAAAACAAAGGACAGTAACGTTGCAAGGGCCTAGGAAACTACACCGACACCATTGGAACTAACGCTCGCAAAAGTAGCCCAAGAACACATATGCCAAATCTAAGCAGATTTCGCCAAATTAGAAGGTTTAGACAGGATCAAGGATCCCTGTAATAATCAAAATGTCTAGGATACAATTTTTTTTTTTTTTTTTTTTGAGACGGAGTCTCGCTCTGTCGCCCAGGCTGGAGTGCAGTGGCGCGATCTCGGCTCACTGCAAGCTCACTGCGATCTCGGCTCACTGCAAGCTCACTGCGATCTCGGCTCACTGCAAGCTCCACCTCCCGGGTTCACGCCATCCTCCTGCCTCAGCCTCCCGAGTAGCTGGGACTACAGGCGCCCACAACCGCGCCCGGCTAGTTTTTTGTATTTTTAGTAGAGACGGGGTTTCACCGTGGTCTCGATCTCCTGACCTTGTGATCCGCCCGCCTCGGCCTCCCAAAGTGCTGGGATTACAGGCGTGAGCCACCGCGCCCGGCCTTTTTTTTTTTTTGAGACGGAGTTTTGCTCTTGTTGCCTAGGCTGGAGTGCAATGGCACGATCTCGGCTCACCGCAACCTCCACCTTCCAGGTTCAAGCGAATCTCCTGCCTCAGCCTCCCTAGTAGCTGGCGATTACAGGCGCCCGCCACCATGCCCGGCTAATTTTGTATTTTTAATAGAGACAGGGTTTCTTCATGTTGGTCAGGCTGGTCTCGAATTCCCGACCTCGGGTGATCTGCCCGCCTCGGCTTCCCAAAGTGCTGGGATTACAGGCATGAACTACCATGCCAATTTTTTGAAAATCATCTATTATACCAAGGACAATCAACAAACACCAATACCAAGATGAATCAGAGGTTGGAATCATCTGACGAGGACTTTAAAGAAGATATTATAAAAATCCTTCAATAATCATTTACAATTTAACTTGAAACAAATGAAAAAATGGAAAATCCCAGGAAATATTTATTAAGCCAAATGAGGATTATAGAACTGAAAAATATGATAACAAAAATAAAAAACTTGCTAAGTGGTGGGGGGAGGGGGGAGGGATAGCATTAGGAGATATACCTAATATAAATGACGAGTTAATAGGTGCAGCACACCAACATGGCACATGTATACATATGTAACAAACCTGCACGTTGTGCACATGCACCCTAGAACATAAAGTATAATAAAAAAAATAAATCAATTTTAAAAAAAGAAAAAAAACTTGCTAAGTGAGTTCAAAAGTAGAGATGACAGAGAATAGAATCCGTGAACTTGAAGATGGATCCATAGAATATATTCCATCTGAACAGCCCAGCACTAATAAAAACTGGACAGAGCCTCCTAACCACTTTAATTCTACTACCTCTGTCTGTGGATATAAACTAGTACATCTCAAAAATTTGGCTTCAGGATCACCTTACACTCAAAAATTATTTAGGACACCAGAGAGTTTTTGGGTTTTTTCCATTATTAAAAACTAAAATTGAGAAATTTTTAAATATGTATTAAGTAAAATAACAATAATTCATAGCATGTTCTTTTTATAAAATTTTTGTAAAAATAACTATATTTTCATGACCCTAAAAAGAGTAAGAAGAGTAGCACTGTTTTATACTTTCGCAAATCTCTAATATCTGGCTTAAGACACTGGATTCTCATCTCTGCTTCTGCATTCAAGCTGCTGTTAAATATTTTAGAAAAGTATAAGAAAAGAATGTATTCAGACACTGATTTGTAGTTGAAAATGAAGGAGTATTATAATTGCCCTTTTATATCATTGTGAACATTTTTTATATTATATTAAAACTCAACAAATGGTAACTTCTTAAAATTAGTTGCGATATAGAATCTGAAACCATGTTAGTGAACTTTTCCATATACTTGTATTAAACCCCATTGGTCTATTTCACACTTTCAATGGATCTTTTATTCATGCATGATCCATGCATAATCGTGCACCGAACATTTGAAAAATACTGATCTACTAAGTTATGCATATCTTGTAACTGTTGACATATTTCATCACACAATATCAGAAAGTAACATTTGCCACTGTCACTACCAATTTTTATCATAAGAAAACTCTTACTGTTGGTAAGCTGTCAAGATTATGGTGGTAAACAAAAGTTTTCTGAACCTATACTTTTTGCCTGAAAGCTAAAATATATCACTAGCAAGAAATGCTGGTATTTTTGCTTGAAAGTTGTGGGCTCACATTCTTCATTTTCAAGAAAATGTCTACCAAATGTCTGAGTCTGAAAACCATGTTGTTTCTCAGTCTTTCAAGTAAAAATGCTTTTCCATGAAAAAATGTTGGCTCATCTCGGAACTCAAGTGACCACCTACATTTTCCTTAAGACAACTGTATTAGTTTGTTTTTATATTGCTATAAAGAACTTCCCAAGACTGGGTAATTTATAAAAGAAAGAGGTTTAACTGACTCACCGTTCCTCATGGCTGGGGAGGCCTCAGGAAACTTACAATCATGGTGGAAGGAAAAGAGGAAGCAAGGCACCTTCTTCACAAGGTGGCAGGAAGAGAATGAATGCAGGAGGAACTACCAATTATAAAACCATCAGATCTCGTGAGAACTCACTCACTATCATGAGAACAGCATCGGGGAACCTCCCCTTGATCCAATTACTTCCACCTGGTCTCGCCCTTGACATGTGGGGATTGTGGGAATTATAACTCAAGATGAGATTTGGGTGAGGACACAAAGCCTAACCATATCAACAACTATCAGACTTCACACTAGAGCAGAAGTGCTTTCTTAGTACTTCCTATTTGATCACCTGGAATACTCAAAATACATGCACTCCCATGTTAATGTTTTGCTATATTAATAATTTTCACTGCTTCATCAAGGAAATCCTCAAGCAAAACTAGGTTGTTCTGTTGGGAATTTTGTTTTGTTTTGTTTTTTCCTATTGTGAGTGTGTGTCAGTGAAGAATAAATACAGTGACCACTCTTAGAGTTTGGTGTCACTACCTTGATTTGTAGTAAGGCACCAGCAGTTTCACCTTCCATTGCTTCTGCACCATTAGTGACAACGTCAGCACAGTGTAGAAAAGGAAGTAACATCTTATTGTTACTAGGAAAAATAAGTTTGACCTTGAGACCCTGCTGAAAGTGTTCAAGGGTGCCCGGGAGTCCTCCACAGTTTGAGAATCACTGCTATAGACCATAGTTTGGTATAACAGATATAATTCCAGCAGTATTTCAGATCAAGGGAAAATAGGAAATGTGGCCAAAACACTCTATTTACTTTTCAAAAGCACTGAGCCATTAAGAAAGAATGTGGCAGAGGCCAGGTGCAGTGGCTCACACCTGTAATCCTAGCACTTTGGGAGGCCAAGTGGGCAGATCACTTGAGGTCAGGAGTTTGAGACCAGCCTGGCCAACATGCTGAAACCCCATCTCTAATAAAAATACAGAAACTAGCTGGGCACGATGGCAGGCGCCTGTAATCCCAGCTACTTGGGAGACTGAGGAAGGAGAATCGCTTGAACCCAGGAGGCGGAGGTTTCAGTGAGCCAAGATCACACCACTGCACTCCAGCCTGGGTGACAGAGTCAAACTCTGTCTCAAAAAAAAAAGAAAGAAAGAAAAGAAAAAGAAAAGAAAAGAAAAAGAACATGGCAGAGTTGAAAAGTGTATACTTGGCATCAGATAGATCCTCAACCCCTTACTTCTGCCATGATCTAGCAAATGTCAATTTTCTCATCTATGAACCTACAGTTTGCTCGTTGAGATTAAATAAGATGTATATAAAGCACCTGGAATAAAGTCTTAATGAACAGTGCTTATTTTCTAGCTGTTAATCAAATGCTACCTTGGGGCATATCCTACATGGTCACCTTGTATTACTTAAATTGCATTTATGCCTTCTCTTTCCAGTGAGATTGTAACATCTTGAAGAAGGAAGCATATCCATGTCCTATGCTTCCCTATATTCCCAAAAAGATCCTTCTCAGGGCAAGTCATGATTTAAGCACAGCAGGCCTGTGATTTTTGTTTAGGTTCAAGTACAAGCAACACACTCAGATTCCTCTCTGGATTCCATTTCTCTATCAAAAGTGCCTGCCCTTATCCAGTGTCTTCATGATCTTTCAAAATGCTCTAGCAGTGCTTGTTGAATACCTGAACTAACTGGTAGATGACAGGAAGACCGTCCTCAAATTGCTTAATGCATTTGACATTCTCTGTCCTTATAACATGTGGCCTTTCAGAAATAATCAATACTATAAACAATATATCCTCCTTCCTCAAATATACCCTCTTTAGGTTTTTTTATAAAATCTCTTCTTTCTCTTTTTCCAATCACTTTGTTATTTTTTGTTCTCCTTTGTCCTCTTTTGCCTGACCTTTAAACACTAAGCATCTTTAAACTTCAGGTCTACAGATTCTTCTCTTCTCACCTTACATTCTTTCCCTATATACATTCATCGGTACCATGACTTTAATTACCATCAACATGCTAACTATTAATCGCAAATCTCCAGTCTATATCTCCTCTGAGTTCCAGATACATAGATGTCTCCCTACCACCTCAAAGAGTTCAGGATCTTCTCCTTCAACACTGCTTGTCCTCTGGAGTTTCTACCTCAGAGTCGGACATCACTACCCACTCAGCTGCACAGCTATGATCTCTCGGAAGGAATGTTTCTCAACCCTGTCTTGCTGCACGGATGTGCTGAAACCTAAACAGGAAATCCAAGCAGCTGTTGTGTAACGAATGGCAAGATTTTAGAACAGAAAAATAATGCAAAATGCTTATAATGACTCAAGAAACTGTCCAGAACACTACAACACAGCAAGCAAATGCTACTTAGAGGATAGTTTTGCATAATTTTGTTTTGGTTTTTTCCCCCCAAGAAGTAGTTCCTTTGTACCAAAGACCTGAAACCAAACTCTACTCTCAAAAGCAAACTTAAAAAGAAAAAAAGGAAGATTCTGTGGAGAGTCAACCAGTACTTATTTCCTTAGAGTGAAAAAAAAAAAAAAAGACTGTTCATGTCACATTAAACTTTTCAGCAAAATATGGACATTATAGCATTGTTAAATATTTTTAAACCTAACTGTATGCCACATGTTATAAAAAAGATTTAAGGTGCTTACAAAAGATGAATAGAATACAAAAAGCTAAGACTAGAAGAAGATAAGAAAGAGATACTGTACCCATTGCAGATACAGTTAATGGCAAGATCACACTTATAATTGCAAAGAAAATTACTGAATATCCAAATATAGAATTAACAAGAAATGTGCAAGTCCTAAATGTACTATTGAATATAAAAGAAAATTGTGATAAATGAGGAGACATATTTCTGGATGAGAAAACCCAATGCTGTAAAGATGTCAAATTTATGAAGTTAATGTAATTAAAATGATTTTACTTTTTGAAATGTGAAAATTTACTCGACCGGATATTACAATGAACTATAAAAAAATAAAGTGTGGTTTTGATACAAAATTAGATCAGTATAATAATCATCAATTTTGATCATCCATGCATCAAAATTTAAAAATAAAAGTATATTTCAAGTTAATAGAGAAAGAAGGTATTGTTCAATAAATGATGTGATAATATTTCAAATTAATAGAGAAAGAATGTATTGGTCAATAAATGATGTAATAATCAGTTGGATTTTTTGAAAACTTAATAAAATAGATTTCTGCCACATACAATGTACAAAAATATTCCAGGTTGATTACAAATTTTAATATTAAAAATAAAATATAAAATATTCTAGATAATACAATGTATTTGTCTCTTAGTGTCTGTAATCACCTTTGTAAGTACATGAAATACAATAGCTATAAAAGAAAAAATTGACAAATTTGTCTAAAATAAATTGTAAGCTTCTGTACAATAAAAGATGCCACAAAGTTAAAGGCAAATAATAATCAGCAAAGAAGTTTGAACCATAAACACAAAGCTTTAAGAACTTAATATAAAGAACTCCAAAATTGATTTTTAAAAAGAAAATTGGACAAAAGTCAGGAGCAGTCAATTTACAAAGACAGAAAATGATCAATAAACAAACCAAAACAAAAAGTCCCTAACTTCATTATTAAGAAAAAATACAAAACAGAATAGACATAAATTTAACCCATCAAATTAGCAAAGATCACAAAGACTGATAATATTCAACATCAGCAGCTTGAAGACACAGGCACTCTAACGTGTCAGGTGGCTCCTTTCAAGTCATGATCACATCTTCAGGGGGATGAGGCTGATCTTAGCTATTCCTTGATGCATTTTCCATTATTTGGCTATACACAAATATTTTATTAAAGAGAAGCCAGGCGCGGTGGCTCATGCCTGTAATCCCAGCACTTTGGGAGGCCGAGGCGGGCAGATCACTTGAGGACAGGAGTCCAAGACAAGCCTGGCCAACATGGTGAAACCCTGTCTGTACTAAAAATGGAAAAAATTAGCCAGGTGTGGTGGCATGCCTGTAATTCCAGCAACTTGGGAAACTGAGGCACGAGAATCGTTTGAACCCAGGAGGCAGATGTTGAATGAGCTGAGATTGTGCCATTGCACTCCAGCCTAGGCAAAAATAAATAAATAAATAAATAAATAAATTTAAATTTAAAAAGTAAGAGAAAAATAAGAAAATAGAAAAAATGACAGGGATTGACATCTTTTCTTTTTCATTTTGTTAGAGTCTGAGTCTTGCTCTGTTACCCAGGCTGCAGTGCAGTGGTACAATCAACACTCACTGTAGCCTCGAACTCCTGGGGACCCATGCCATTCTCCTGCCACATCTTCTTGAGTAGCTAGGACTATAGGCACATGCCGCTATGCCCAGCTAATTTTTTAATTTTTTGTAGAAACAAGATCTCACTATGTTTCTCAGGCCGGTCTTCAACTCCTGGGCTCAAGTCATCCTCCTGCCTCAGCCTCTCAAAATGCTGGGATTAAAGGCATGCACCACCATGCCCAGTTGATCAGCATTATCAGAATATAAATCCTTGAAGATCAAGATTGCTACAAAGCTATTTGAAAATTCAAGAAAGATACATACTTTAAACATACAAAGTCTGTATCAATGCAAGACACCATTATCATCAAGGGAGTGTTTCTTTCTGTACTATAATTTTAGATTTTTTGCATTATATATAAGGGTATTTAATATGTGCTATTAATTATTGAGGAAATAAATGCTTGCATAAATAAATGATGTACACAATGAATAAGCAATATAATAATAATCTGTAACGCAGAGAAAGGTTGGAAAGAATTAGCACCTGGCAGTACACAGAGTATGATCTAATACCCTAAGGAAATGCATTTTTAACATTTTAGCAGATAAGTTAACAAACGTCTGCTTTCTTTATTCACTACTTGTTTGTAATAAAGTAAAAAGTTCAAAGTCTTTAAGCTGACTACTAAAAATTCTTTGGGATGCTGTACAAATAGATCTAGAAAATAAAGTACAAAATTTAAACATGTACATTTGACTGCTTCACTGTGACAAAACCTCTAGGCCAGGGGTCCCCCCACCCTACTGGGCGGTGGACCAGTACCAGTCTGTGGCCTATTAGGACCCGGGCCACACAGCAGGAGGTGAGCAGCCGGCGAGCGAGCATTACCGCCTGAGCTCGTTCAGCCTCCTATCAGATCCGCAGAGCATTAGACTCCCATAGCAGCACGAATCCTATTGTGAAGTGTGCATACAGGGATCCAGGTTGCACACTCTTTATGCGAATCTAACTAATGCCTGATGATCTCAGGTGGAACCGTTTCATCCCGCAACCATACCCCTGGTCTGTGGAAAAATTGTCTTCCACGAAACCAGTCCGTAGTGCCAAAAACGTTGTGGAATTTTGATCTAGGCAATATGTTCATCCCTCTCACGATTAGTGAGCTCCAATATGAGCAAAAGGCTGTGATATGTGTCCTGAAGAATAAAAACAGAAAACAAAGAGTCTAGGAGTAGTGGCTCACGCCTATAATCCCAGCACTTTCAGAGGCCAAGGCAGGTGCATCACTTGAGGTCAGGAGTTTGAGACCAGCCCGGCCAACATGGTAAAACCACGTATCTACTTAAAATACTAAAATTAGTTGGGTATGATGGCACATGCTTGTAATCTCAGCTACTCGGGAGACAGAGGTAGAGGTTGCAGTAAGCCAAGATTGTGCCACTGTATTCCAGCCTGGGTGACAGAGCAAAACTGTGTCTCAAAAATAAAAATTAAAAATTAAAATAAACAAAGATGCTGCCAGAAATACATGCTTTTCTTCAGTGATTGCTTCCCATCGTATCTTAATAATCTTGATTTTCCCTTGATTGTGCATTATTCAACAAATCTAATTCCCAAAACACTTAGGTAACGAAGCTTCTATTCCTCAAATTCTTCAATACATTAAAAGGGCATGCTTCAAATGATACTAGTATTCTTTACTTAGAATATATATTCAATCAACAGAAATCCTTAAAGTGCTCAGAATGTTAACTAGATTAGTTAATGTTGACTTAATTCCTTCTCCTGGTCAAAGAACTATGGACTTCACACAATAAACAAAATACAAAAATTGTCACAACTGAGTCAGCTGAAAAGCACATAGTCAACACCCACTTTTCCCAAAGCAAAGAGCTTATGAATTAATAAATGTGACCAAGATGGAAAGGAATGTCCCATGTTTGGTTAGCCATGTTACTGGCATGTACATTTACCCTTTGGGAATGTAGGTAGGGAGAGGGATAATTCAGTAGATAGCAGCAAGACAATGCCCCTGACCTATACGTTATCCAAAAGAAAGTGGGAGGGTGAAAATTAGAGGATTGGGAGGCAAAACAAAACTGCTCCATATGCAGAAGGGATAAAGGTAGCACGGGAATGATTCAGTGGAACGATTTTTTCCTATCTGATAATGCTATTATTGAAACACCCACCTTCTATTCAGTAGTATCTTGGAAACTTGCGTATGATTTGGCTCACCAAAGATTGGAATTCAGAAATTAAATGTCAAGCACGCTAAGTAATATGACCTCATTACAAGATAGGCATTAAGGCAATAGTCGCAAGCATGAGTCAAGAGAATTATGTGAGCCTAAGATCGCTACAAGAATCCTAGGCTTGGCCGGGCCCGGTGGCTCATGCCTGTAATCCCAGCACTTTGGGAGGCCAAGGTGGGCAGATCATGAGGTCAGGAGATCCAGACCATCCTGGCTAACATGGAGAAACCCCGTCTCTACTAAAAATACAAAAAAAAAAAAAAAAAATTAGCCAGGCGTAGTGGTGGGTGCCTGTAGTCCCAGCTACTTGGGAGGCTGAGGCAGGAGAATGGCATGAACCCAGGAGGCAGAGCTTGCAGTGAGCCAAGATCAGCCACTGCACTCCAGTCTGGGTGACAGAGCTAGACTCCATCTCAAAAAAAAAAAAAAAGAAAAAAAAAAGAATCCTAGGCTTTTAGAGCTGAAGTAGATCAAAGATCGCTTATCTGGCCCTTTCACATTTCAAGAAGAGTTTGAGGCATTCTGCTTAACACACATCATCTCATTAAACTCCCTTATTCAACAAAAACATTAATGTCATTTTACGCACCAGGCTCTCCTCTGGGTGCTAGAGATAAGGAGTAAACAAAATAGACAAAGTTTCTACCTTCATCAATCTTTTATTCTCAGTAAGCAAAATAAATGAGTAAAATAATGATGAGTTGGAAAAAGATAGCCCCAAGGAGAAAAGACAAACCAGGGAAAGGGGCTGTGAAATATCATGGGAAGAAGATAGAAATGTTCAGAAAGGAGTCATCTAAGTCTTCACTTTACACACTGTTGAGGAAAGAGTTTAAAAAGTTGGGGCACTAGCGATACAAATGTCCAAGGGTAGGTTATTCAAGGCAGAAAGAACAGCAACTGCAGACCCTGGGTGGGAACACCTCTGCCCCATCCAAGGAACACCAAGGAGAGGAGTGTTGCTGGAGGGAAAAGTCGAAAGTGGTGAGGTCAGGGAAGCAACAGGGGGTGAGATTTTGCAGGGCCTTGGGGATCACGGCCCTTTTACTTGAAGCGAGCTGCGAAGCCACTGGAGGGCTGGAGCAGAAGAGTGACATGGTCATATTTATGCTCTAACAGAACGACCCCATTGCCATATAGACTGAAGAGGGGCAAAGGTGGAAGGAAGCTTTCAAGCTGAAAAGAATGGTACCAGTCAGATAGGAGAAATTGTTGAATTCTGCATATATTTTGAGGGCAGGACCAGCAGGATCTGTTAGTGGATGTGGAGGTGAGAGAGAGGAGACAAGGAAGAGTCCAAAATGTCTGACATGAGCAAGTGGAGAAATGGAGCTGCAATTTGCTGAGATGGGGGAGACCATGGGAGACCCCCATCTGAGATGTATGGTGGACATTCAAATGAATGTGTCGGGTGGGCAGTTAGGTACTCAGGACTATGTGGGATGGTTTGTTTTTTGTTTTTTTGAGACAGAGTCTCGCTCTGGCACCCAGGCTGGAGTGCACTGGTGCAATCTTGGCTCACTGCAACCTCCACCTCCCAGGTTCAAGCAATTCTCCTGCCTCAGCCTCCTGAGTTGCTGGGATTACAGACCTGCACCACCACACCTGGCTAATTGTGTTGTATTTTTAGTAGAGATGGGGTTTCACCATGTTGGGCAGGCTGGTCTCAAACTCCTGACCTCAGGTGATCCGCCAACCTCAGCCTCCCAAAATGCTGGGATTACAGACGTGAGCCACTGCGCCCAGCTTCAGGATAGTTTTTAAGCCTTGAGAATGGATGAGATTGGCTAGTGTATGAGCGTAGATAGAAAAGGGAAATCCAAGTTTGGGGCTCTGGGGCACTCCAACATTAAATAATCAAAAAGAAGAAGAGGAACCAACAAGATGGACCCAGAAGAAGTGACAGTGAGACAGGAAGGAAAATAGAGTATGTGTCCTGGAAGCCAAAGAAAAGCAGAGCGGTCAAATGGGTCGAATGCTGCTGTCAGGTCAAGGCAGGCAAGGACTGTGGCTTGGCCAGTGGATTAGCAATGGGAATGTCATTGGAGATCTTGGAGTGGGCAGTTTCAGTGGGGCAATGAGGGTGAAAGCATGATAGGAAGGGAGGACAGCACTTGGGGAGAATATTCTTCCAAAAAGGTTTCTTTACTCTGAAGAGAAAGAATCAAATAAGATAAGCAGCTGGAAGGGTCTAGTAGACCTGTGAAGTGGTGCTGTTGTCACCATGCACCCACGCTTTGATAGAATAAAACAAATTGCCCAAGTTTTTTTTTTATGGTATATGTTGAGAATCAGTTATTCTGAACCCAGAGCCCACATTCTTAACCTACGCTCCACAACAAAGGGATGAAAGCAAGAACTTCATTTATTGGTACACCTATGGGAACCAGCACAGGCCTATGGGCAAAAAGAGCCAAAAGAAAATTATGGAATACTTAAAGGAAACAGACTATTAGTCTTAATTTTTAATTTTCTATATACTATATACCTATGCCTATTTTAAATTTTGTAGATACTCTCAGCCTGGTGCAGTGGGTCACACCTGTAATCCCAGCACTTTGGGAGGCCAAGACAGGTGGATCACTTGAGGTCAGGAATTCATGACCAGCCTGGCCAACATGGTGAAACCCCGTCTCTACTAAAAATACAAACATTAGTTGGGCATGGTGGTGCACACCGGTGATTTCAGCTACCTGGGAGGCTGAGGGATGAGAATCGTTTGAATCCAGGAGGTAGAGGTTACAGTGAGCCAAGATTGTGCCACTGCACTCCAACCTGGGCGACAGAGCAAGACTCTGTCTCAAAAATTAAATAAATTACTTAATTACATAAAATAAATTTCTCTAGACACTCTCATGTATATATATCTTTCTCATGTTATTTTAACTGGAATTCTATGATGGAGAAAATGAGTGTGTTTTCTACAAATGTCAACTTCCCATTGGAGAAAGCAGCTGTCCAGGATTGGTCTTCCAGGGAGGCAGAAGCAGCATCCCTTAAGATTTTCAGTATTTATTCTCAGTAATTTCCATACCTGACCTCTCATCAAACACATCCATTTATCCATACATTCATTCAACAAACATTCCTGATCTCCTATGTCCCCAAATCTCTTCTAGAAGCTGGGGATGCTACAATGATAAAAAAAAAAAAACACTAAGATCTTAGTTCTCATGAAGTTTACATTAAATGGGAAAGAGGCAGACATTTGAAACATAACAAGTAGAGTTTTGGATGCTGACAAATATAATTTTAAGCACTTTATGGCATAGAGTAAAATCAGCACAGGCTACTTCAAATAGGTGGGAAAGTCTCTTCAGGTGGCTGACATCAATTGAAACTGAATAAAGAAAAGGAAGCAGCTTTTCCTAGCTCTAGGGAAAGCTGGGTCCACAAAACAAATGAGTAAAAGACCCTCTCTTAAGTCTTAGAAGAACAAGCTAAAGAAGTTGGAAGTACAGTGAGGGTACACAAGTGAAGTTTTAGAAGTTAACAGTGCAGGATAAGCCAAATCCCACAGGGTGCGGATTGTATTCTCAGCATGGTAGGAAACTATTGGAGATCTTGAACTCAGATTCCACTGGCTCCCAGTGGCAGATGGATTGTAAGAGATGAGGGAGAAAACCAGGAATCTAGTTGAAAAGCCACTGGAATGGCCCAGCCAGAGGGAATGGTGGCTGGAATGGAGGGTTGGACTAGGCTGGCAGCTGGAAGGGATGTTAGACCAAGAAATCTGTGCTATGGAAAGAGGGATAATCTGATGGATTCACAGAATATTTTGGACTTAGAGCTGGCAGAATGGATAAAGCAATGCGGGGGTGGGGGTGGGGGTGGGGTGGAATTAATGATCACAAGAGAGAAACAAAAAGTGACCACCTAGGTTTCTGGCAAAAAACAGGCTGGGTGATGATGCCTTCTACTGGCAGGGCACAGTCTGATGAAGCAGCAGGATTGGGATGGGACTGGAAAAAAGAAATCATGAGATCTCTGTGTGATACCTCATCGGAGATGTTGGATATGTTGCTGGGAAAAGTGAGACATTCAACCTTAAATTCAAGTCCCATCCCTCATAAAGCTATGCTAAACCAAACAGGTCCAAAGTATCTTACCCTCCTTTGAAATCTTTATGACACTTCTATCCAAACTTCACTGGGCAAGTGTATTTGGTTATCTTCTGCCTTGTGGCATGTGTTGCAAATTTTTTTGTTTGGTTGTTTGTTTGTTTGCAGATGTTTCTAATTTAGAAAATGAGTTCCGAATTAGAACCCAAGAATTCCACTTCCATTTCTGTCCCTAACAAGCTGGGTGATCAATGGGTGTCACTTACTCTTTAAAGGTGAACATGTCCTCACCTAAAATTAGAGTTAGGCAAGGATTAGGTAATTAATGTATTGCTTATGTTACTAAGTAATAGTTAAGTAATTTATTCCATAATTACTTCACTCATTGAAATCAAGGACTATGAACTTCGTTAAAGGTTCATAGCACAGAGCACAAAGCGTGTAAGCAGTAGGCACTCAATAAATTCAGAAGGACTGATATGCACAGTCAAGCTAAACTCTTTAAATTCCTAAAAGAGTAATTGTTAATGTTTTGAGGAAGAGTCCAGCATCTGAAGGAATGAGGGGCACAGGTTGGGAAGTGCCCGACTTCCTGTCCCACCTGGGGACCCCGCCGCCCCTCAGTCCCCGTGCCCTCCTCCGCCCCAAACCCTCCCAGTCTGGGAGCCCAGGGTCCCACGTGGGGCTGATGGGCCGGGTTGGCGCGTACCTGGCGGATAATACCGGAGCAGGAAACTCTTGAGCTTCATTTTCTTGCTCTCCTATCCCCGGCTGATGGACTTCGTAGCCATGGAAACGGCTAACAGCAGAGGGACGCGGGCGCGCATGCGCAGGTTGCCCCAAGCGGTCCTGGGACGCAGAGCCGGGAGATCGGTCTCCGCTGGCCGCTGCGGGTGTCCCGGGGCTCCAGTGCTCGGGAGGCGAGTGTTCTGGAGGTGTCTAGAGTGAACGGGGTGGGGGCACCTCGTGTTCTCACTAAGGGCGACCTCAGAGGAGCTAAACATCGCCGGGAACCGACGGCCTAGGCCAGAGCCTGGGCTGCATGCACTATTTTAGCACATTCGTTTCCCAAAAGGAAGGGCAGGAGGAAAAGCCCGCGCTGGTTACCACTCAGAGCCCCAGCCCGTGCCCTGTCCTTGTCCTCCCAAAAGAAAAATGACCTCAACTTAATCTCCTGCGTTTCTTGACTCTGTGCCATACGTTGCACTAAACGCTGTATGCACACATACTCATATAATCCGAACAAGGTGTGAGTTATGTACCACTTCTTAAGGATGAAGTAACTGAGCATTAGAGAAAGTGGAGAACTACCAGAGGTCACAGCCTAAATGGATAGTAGAGGCAGAAATTGAAGGCAGGTGCGTCGGAACCTACACCAGAAAGCCTGCACCTGTACTCTCAACCTGGGCTTAAAACTCTCCAGGCCTTCATGCAGCCTGTCCTATTTCTTGCCAGCATCGTTGTTTGCCTGCCACGTTTCCATCAGGAAACCTGTGGAGAGAAAGAGTCAGCCAGTCAGCTTGTCAATTTCCTTTAAGAAATTTGGCCTAAATCGGAATTTCCCAAACTTAAGTAATTCCTGTGTTATCTGCACAACTAGGAGCCATATCTCGCCTTACCTCTTCCAGAGATCCATACCTAAGTTTTCTTTAAGTTCTTAAAATGTCTCTAGATTGACTCACTTATTTTACTTCACTTTGTAAAATGTAATTTTAAAAATTACCTTTACTTTTACGGTTACTGGCTGTTTACTGAAAATTATATGAAATTCAATTCCACCTGTGAAGTTTTCATTTCTACATTTAAAATTATATGAAATGTTCAGTAAACAGCCAGTAACCGTAGAAGTAAAGGCAATTTCTTAAAGGTGTTGAATTGGTCGTTAAGGGCTGGGCCGTCAGGAACTTGTGCATCCCTCTCAGGGAGACCTGGCCTTCAGAGATGACAGCATTCGGCCCTAGGAGGAGCCTGCTATCTGTCCTCCGTCTTCCCAGCTTGTGCCCCCCCGTGGGGATACAGGACAGTAAGGAGCTAAACAGAACCTGCTGCCTGAATGGGGGAACCTGCATGCTGGGGTCCTTTTGTGCCTGCCCCCCACTCCTTCTATGGATGGAACTGTGAGCACGACATATGCAAAGAGAACTGTGGGTCTGTGCCCCATGACACCGGCTGTCCAAGAAGTGTTCCATGTGTAAATGCTGGCACAGCCAGCTCCGCTGCTTTCTTCAGGCATTTCTACCTGGCTGTGCTGGCCTTGTGATGGATGAGCATCTCATGGCTTCCAGGACTCCAGAACTACCACCGTCTGCATGTACAACTTTTATGCTAGTTGGCATCTGCCTTTCTACACAAAGTTACTATTAATTGCCATTGACCTATTTCCAGAAATACGATTTTAGATATCATGCAAATTTCATGACCAGTAAAGGCTGCTGCTACAACGTCCTAACTGAAAGATGATCATTTGTTAGTTGCCTTAAAATAATGAATACATTTCCAAAATGGTCTCTAACATTTCCTTATAATGCCAACTACTTCTTACCTCTTTGCCCTGCCCTCCCCACAAAAACTACTTCTTTTGTCAAAAGAAAGTCAGCCATATTTCCATTGTGCCTAAGTCCAGTGTTTCTTGATACATATAATTCTACCAAGGTCTTCTTAAAATGTTATTTTAAACAATTGAATTATATCTTCAGATTATTAAAGATTAATCCTAATGTGGACCTTAGGATACAGTTTTGAGTAGAGTTGATAAAAATCAATTAAAATAGTCTCTTTAAAAGGAAAGAAAGCCTCTTTAAGGAGAGGAAACAGAGGGTTGAAGGAATGCAAGTTCATCTGCATGTATGCAGGGAGACTGGTAGAAAAGAGGAAGCAAATGGGAGAGAGAAGTTGGAAAACATAAAATGGGTTACTTGATGGTGATTAGGTGGGTGTAGAGAAGCAAATTAAAAGGCTAAATGGAAGGGCAAGTTTCCATCGTCTATAGGAAGCTATATGAGACAAGGACTCCCATTTTTTTCCCAAAGGTGTTGTAAAAAGAATGAAGTCTCCTTATAAAAATAAAATTATGCCTCAATGTCCCCAACAAGATTGCTTAATAAATTATGTCTCCTCCAAGCTATGCAATTCTTTTAACTGTTATAGAAAATGTTCACAATATTTAGTTGTAAACCAAGTGATAAAACTACATATTGTAAAGTCAATTTTTAAAATACATTGTATATATGTGTATGCACAGTAAAAATAGAAAATATATTGATCTAAAGGCATTGAATTACTATATACTACTATATATTACTATATTACTATATACTAATTACTATATACTGCCACAAAGACTCTGAACCCAAAACCATTCCTTTCTTTGTAAACGAAGGAAGGAAGGAAGGAAGGAAGGAAGGAAGGAAGGAAGGAAGGAAGGAAGGAAAGAAGGAAGGTAGGAAGGAAAGAAGGAAGGAAGGTAAGAAGGAAGGAGGGAGGGAGGGAGGGAGGGAGGGAAATTAGCAACTGTTTGAGATAGTTAAGACAGGCTACAAGATGGAATAGCACCCAACTTAGCCTTCCTACTTGATGTGTTCAGAAGATTGAAAAGATCATTGAGATGGCAAAGCCTTTGCTACTAAGTGACACAATTTAACCTAATATAAACATGCAACACATTTAAAAAAAAAGAAAAATCATCTTTTTCTCACCAGTAGTAAGCATCCCATACTTGGAAAACAGCAAACCATATGAAATCCAAGCTCTCTTCCAGCTCAAACTTTCTCCTAGCCATTAAGACACTCTAGAAGGACTCATGGAGGGAGGGGCAAAGAGTTTGTTCTATAGAAATGAGAAAGTCTTTGGTAGATTTTGGTCACCTATTTATTGCTTGTGCTCATGCCATTTAAAATGCCATCTTTGGGCGGGGCATGGTGGCTCTTACCTATAATCCCAACACTTTGGGAGGCCAAGTTAGGAGGATTGCTTGAACCCAGGAGTTCAAGACCAGCCTGGGCAGCAAGGCAAGATCTAGTCTCTACAAAAAAATTAATTAGCTGGGTGTGGTGTGCGCCCCTACAGTCCCAGCTACTCAGGAGGCTGAGGGAGAGATCACTTGAGTCAGGGATGACATTACCAATAGTGGGATGAACTGACATATATTACCTGATATTACAATGCACTGAAGAGAACACAGCAAGGCCGGGTGCGGTGGCTCACGCCTATAATGGCAGCACTTTGGGAAGCCAAGGTGGGCGGATCACGAGGTCAGGAGATCCAGACCATCCTGGCCAACATGGTGAAATCCCATCTCTACTAAAAATACAAAAATTAGCTGGGCGTGGTGGCGCGTGCCTGTAAACTCAGCTACTCGGGAGGCTGAGGCAGGAGAATCGCTTATACCAGAGAGTCAGAGGTTGCAATGGGCCGAGATCATGCCACTGCACTCCAGCCTGGCAATAGAGCAAGACTCTGAAGAAAAAAAAAAGCAGCAATTCTCTGGAATTCCTGCCCAAAATGAATTACTTGACTCAAATCATAAGGAAACATCAGAGTAAACCAAATTGAGGAAATTGTACAAAATAATCGTTGACAGTCAAGGAAAGAAAAGTCTGAAGAAATATTTGAGATTAAATAAATCTAAAGAGGATGACTAAATGCACTGAGTGATGATAGATCCTGAACCAGAATAATAAATACTTACAAAAGACATCATTGAGACAATGGATGAACTCTGAATAGGGATTGTGGTTTAGATAATCGTGTTATATCGATGTTAAGTTTCTTGACTTTGATCATTGTACTGGTTATGTAAGAGAATGTCCTTGTTCTTAGGAAAAGCATACTGATTTATTTCAAAGTAAAGGGGCATGCTGGCACCCTGATCTCAGACTTCCAGTCTCCAGAACTGTGAGGAAGAAGTTTCTGTAGTTTTTGAGTCACCCAGTCAGTGGTACTTGTTATGGAAGCCTGAACTAAGACATTCCCACCAGGACTTGCCTTGAACAACCAGAAACTAAATAATGAATAGCAGTAATTTTAATCTGCTAAGCCAATCCAGTCTAACACAGTGAAGTCACTCTGGGTTTCAGTTATCCAAGTATGGTCCCCAAACCAGCAGGGTCAGTATCACCTAAGAATTCATTAGCAATGTACACTCTCACCTCCCCCGAGTTCCAACCTACTGAATCAGAAACACTGATGGTAAGGTCCAACAACCCATGTTTAAATGTGCTTTCCTGGTGATTCTAATCACCAGGAAAGCTTGAGAGCCACTGTGCCAGCTTAATAGGTTACACTGACTTGGACAGAATGAAGCAAGTGAAATTGGGCTTCGTCTCCCATGATCAGGTATTTCTGTGTATTCCAGGCAGTCTTCCTTGATTGTCAGGAACAGTAAACTTGTTGTTCAGTCACATGCTCGAATGTAAATGAGACCCAGAAACAATGTGGTAAGAAGCTGGAATTCTCTACATAATTGGGTTTCAGATGCTCCAATGCACTGAGAGAGGACAGTGGACATCAGGCTGAGGGAGGAATCCGAAGGTACCTGGGAGGGTGGGAGTTGGGGAGGGACATAGTCTCTAAAATCAAAATATGTATGGTGGGTGTGGCGGCTCATGCCTGTAATCACAGCGCTTTGGGAGGCCAAGGCAAGAAGATTGCCTGAGCTCAGGAGTTTGAGACCAGCATGGGCAACAGGGTGAAACCTGGTATCTACAAAAACTACAAAAATTAGCCCAGTGTGGTGGCACTTATCTGTAGTCCCAGCTACTCAGGAGGATGGCTTGAGCCTAGGAGTTGGTGGTTACAGTGAGTTTAGATCACACCACTGCACTCTAGTATATCTATATAGCATAGATAAACTATATGGATGTAGTATACCTATACATACATATATATATGGATGTAGTATGTCTATACATACATGTATTTATATTTACAGAGAGAGAGAGAGAAGGAGGAGGAGGAGGGGGGAGGAAGGAGTCAGTCTGGGGGATCCAGAGTCTATATTTTTGGGGCTGGGCAAGGTAAGGGAGGAAGAGTTCCGGCTGCGGCTAGGCTTGGTGGATTCCATTTGGCTCAGCTTCTCCTGGAGAAAGCTGACATCAATGAGATGACTGCATCACTGCTGTTGGGGGCCTCACCGAGAGTAGCAGATAAAAAGAGAGATGCAATCCTCTCCTAGAAAAAAAAAAGACACAGATGCTCAGAGCCAGGCAGGAGCAGTCTGCTGTGCACAGGGTTTAAAGGTAGCCTCGTCACAGCAGGCCCCAGAGCAGAGGAACTGCATCAGGGTGGAGGCCTATGGACCAGACATCGCCATTTACCCTCTTCCTCTGCCTGCCTCCATCCCCACAGCAGGACTCAAAAGCATCTGATCTTACCTGGGACTTGAAAACTGACAGGGCCAGGGCCACTAATTGTATCATTCAATAAATATGTTTAAGGACCTGCCAGCACCAGGCATGCTGCTCTTATAGATCTAATTCTGAAAAATATTGCAAGGGAGTTATTCACAGAAAGAATCAGACTTCGGGTGAGTTTGAAATGATTGTAGGTTGCCAGGCACAGTGGCTCACGCCTGTAATCCCAGCACTTTGAGAGGCCGAGGCAGTGGATCACTTGAGATCAGGAGTTCGAGACCAGCCTGACCTACATGGTGGAACCTTGTCTCTACTAAAAATACAAAATAAGCTGGGTGTGGTGGTATGTGCCTGTAATCTCAGCTACTTGGGAGACTGAGGCAGAAGAATCGTTTGAACCCAGGAGGTGGAGGTTACAGTGAGCTGAGATCACGCCATTGTACTCCAGCATGGGTGACAAGAGCGAAACTTCATCTAAAAAAAAAAAAAAAGGAAAGAAAGAAAGAAATGATTGTAGGTCAATGGGAGACAGACCTCTAGATGTGACCAAATTTACATTCACTGATGGGTCAATGCCAGTACATGGCAGGCTGATAAACAGCCAGCACAGCTGATAAAACAGCTTTGCCACTGAGGCATTAGAGCAGAATGCCTGACTTGAAGCCTACCGTTTTCTAGACATGGGATCTTGGCCAAGGTCCATCACCTCTCTGGGCTTTAGTTTCCTCATCAAAAAGCTAGAAATGATCATGGTATCCAATTCACAGAGTTGAGTTTCAGAGAAGTTAAGCAACTGGCCAAGGTTATACAGCAAGAAAATGGCAGAGCTGGAACTCAACAAGTCTTTTTTTAAATCTCAGATTCAAAGAGCTAGAAATGATCATGGTGTTCAATTCATAGAGTTGTCACTATAAGCCTGATTCACTTGAAACATTCTGTAAGAATTAGGGACGGTGATGATAGTAATAAATAAGCCTGATTATGCTAAATTTGTTTGAAACTGAGGAAAGGATATGTACATATCATATCCATTTCAGTTGATAATCTAGGTCAACAGTTGCTCCAATTGCAATTTGGAATCTTTTGTGTGATCCTTGACAAGTATACCTTGCTAATTATGTCAATTAGTGTTAGTATACTTGGTTTAAATATTAAAATTAGTTTACATTTTTTAAAACATAACTACTTTCTCTTTGGACCCATATAGATTTACCTTCTTAAACAAATGCCCTAGAGGATCTAGAAGGGAAGAATGGATTCTATACCTTACCAAGCTAGAGATAGTCCAGAGAAGAACGACACAGGTGCAGAAAGACCAGGGATATCTGGAACATGAACCAGAGACCCTGGGGTGGGCATAATGCCACCCTTTGTGCCTGGCACACCATAGGTCCTTAATTAGTGAGTGATTTTCATTATGATCTGGAAGAGAAAGTCACTGATTATGTGTGAAACTAGAGGGCAGGGCTAAGAGAGTTAGATTCATGGAGGCAGATGTTGGCTCCCCATAAAGAACTCCTGCCAGTTTGTCCAGTAATGAATGAATAGACTAAGCTGTGTCCAAAAGTATGAGAATTTCCCAGCACTGAAAATGTTCTAGCTGAGGCCATTTGACCAGTTGCCAAGATGATTTTAAAACACGATTCTAAGTCGTCTGACAGACAGGACTAGATAAAATTTTCCTTTCATTTCTGTGGTTCCATGATCTTGTGCTCTCTGTGTGTCTGTGTGTTTTCACAAAAAGATAAAGGTGGAAAGGTATGAAACAGTGGGTTGCTCTTTGGAAGACAGAAGTTCTAATCCTACCCTTTCATCAATGAACTTTAAGCAAATCATTTGTCCTTCTAATCCTCAGTTACTCAACTGCAAATGATTTTCACTCATTCCATTCAGCGCTCACACACCACGACTCACTTATTCCTGCTCTGGCTCTGATTCTTGTCGTTCCTGCCACCCAGTGAGCCTCCCACGTCAGCTGTTCTAAAGCCTCACCCAGCGAGAATCACCTTGCCCACATGCTCAATTCGATTTTCTGCAACAGTGTGTGCTGGGTGTGGAGTTCACATCACGCACTCCAAGATGTCCCTACCATACGATGCCTGCCTCCAATCCTTATGCCAACAACTGCATCTGGCCACTTTCAAGTAAACTCACGGGACCCTAGTGATGGTTCTTTCATTTTGTGTTGAAAACTGCATTCTATTCGGTGTTGTTTATTTGATTTTTCTTCCTCTTACAGGGTTTATTCTAAACTCCCGAAGGATCTGATACAATAGCCCTTTGCGAAATTATGGAGAAAAGGTCTGAAATTATCAGCCTTGGTTGTCATTGGTTCTATGCTCCCACTTGCATTACAATGCCCTCCTCAGCTTGTCAGGGTGCCTCCTACCACCTCACTGCAGCAACTTGCTGAAATGTCACCGCACCCTGTTTCAGTCCCCAGAGGACAGTCTGCTGTGTGCCACTTCTGGAGTCTCTCCTCTTGGCCCTGGATCCCCTAAAGAACCTATAGTTCTTGGTGACTTCCATGTCCCACTCTGGGGTCCAGTGAACTTCTAAATACCTAAACTTGCCAGTTTGACAGATAAATTAGTCGTCTCGCTCCAGCCTGCATCAGGCTGCCATTTCCACTCAATGCCCACGCCTTTCTGCAATGCATGAAAGCTGCTTTGTGAGACTTGCTGGATTTCCAGGATCACCTCAAAGAAGTTTGGCATCATTTATCTCTGTTCTCGGATCCCAACATTCCAAAGAAGTTCTCTCCTGCCCTTCTACCTCCAACCGTGACTACCTCCAACTGTGACTAATTGTCTCCCTCCTTCTCCCTTCTACCCAGTTAAATGAGCCATTCTCTAAATATGCTGGTGGTAGTGGCACTGGGGATTGACTGGAATCAGATCGCTGGTGCCCCCTGCCTTGCCAGAGAAAAAGGCCCTGGTTAGGCTTGTGAATTTCATGCAGACAGGTAAAGACATCCTGTCATGCTTTTTATGGTGCCACCGCTAGCACAAGCCATGCCTTTGGGCAGATTATGAAAAGGCATCAGCTCTGGGTTGGAGGTGTTCCTTCACACTGCCAGGACCTCCAGACCTAATGGGGGCATTCCCGAGGCCAGGAGACCCAAGCTGAGCAAGGGCCAGGCTTTGCCCCACTCACTGGCAGGGCTTTGAGAGCTACTCAGACTGCCCAGTGGGCCACCCAGCCCCGCACAGGTGCCCAGGGAGCAGCTGATCCTTGCAAACACCTGCTAGACTAGGCCTGCTCACAAAACACCTTCACCTCTCCACACTCCTCATGAGCTTATACTCTCCTCTGGTGTACTTGCCTGCAAGTTGTTTTTCAATGAAAAAGAAGTGGGGAAAGATGGTGTATTGGGTAATGACATCACACCTGCCAGAGTGAGACTTCTGATGTTGCTAATGAGTTCGTCCTCTTTAGGGAGGCCTGATGGCCTAGAAAGGACACAAATGTGAGTCAGAGGATCCTGACGTTTGAATGCCAGTTCTGCCACTTACTAGCAGAGTCCCTTTTAGAACCTCGATTTGCTTAAATCAAAAGGGGGATAATAATACTATCTGCCTCATTGGGCTATTTTATGTAACAAATGATGTAAAACATATACAGTATGCCGTATACCCAATTTCTAGCACCTAAAATCTTTTTTCTTTGAACATTATCATAAAGAAATTAACCACATCTATCACTAAATTGTTTGACTCTGGAATACATGTTGATATGCAAAATATATCTAACCGTCTATTTCAAATAAAATATCACATCGAGGGACTGTTGCAATTCGGTCAAGGTTATTTATCTGCTAAATGGATCACTGCCAGTAGGGGGCAGCAGTGTACACCTGTTTTATAAGCGCATTTACATTCTTTCCGCAGGGTGACTACAGTCAATAATAACGTAATTGTATATTTAAAAATAACTTAAATAATGTAATTGGGTTGTTTGTAACTCAAAAGATAAATGCTTGAGGGGATGGATAACCCATTCTCCATGATGTGCTTTTTTTTCCAATCCTCAGAGACATCTAAAATGTGCTTATTTCGCATTGAATGCTGTCAAAATATCTCATGTACCCTGTAAATATATATACCTACTATGTACCCACAAAATTTTACAAATAATAAAAATAAAACTTTTTATAATAAAATAAGCAATAAATAAAACAACATACTCAGAAAAGAAAGAGGAAGGAAGGAAGGAAGGAAGGAAGGAAGGAAGGGAGGGAGGGAGGGAGGGAGGGAGGGAAGGAGGGAGCGAGGCCAGAGCCTTTGCCAGACAAAAGAGCCTACATATTGAGCAAACTCCTTCCTTTTAGCTACCTCAAAATTATCTTTGAAATAACTTGGCTGGGCGCGGTAGCTCACGCCTGTACCTCCAGCATTTTGGGAGACAGAGGCGGGCAGATCACTTGAGGTCAGGAGTTTGAGACCAGCCTGGGCAACATGGGTGAAACACTGTGTCTACTAAAAATACAAAAATTAGCCGGGTGTGGCGGTGGGCGCCTATAATCCCAGCTACTTGGGAGACTGAGGCAGGAGCATCGCTTGAACCCAGGAGGCAGAGGTTGCAGTAAGCCAAAATTACACTGCACTGTACTCCAGCCTGGGCAACAGAGTGAGACTCCAAGAAAGAAAGGAAAGGAAGAAAGAGAGAAAGAGAGAGAAGGAAGGAAGGAAGGAAGGAAGGAAGGAAGGAAGGAAGGAAGGAGAGAAAGAAAGAAAGAAAGAAAGAGAAAGAAAGAAAGAGAGAGAGAGAGAAAGAAAGAAAGAAAGAAAGAAAGAAAGAAAGAAAGAAAGAAAGAAAGAAAGAAAGAAAGAAAGAAAGAAAAGCAAGCAAGCTCGCTCCTTGCCATGACACACAAACATGCTAGCGATGGTAACAGTGATCATAATTAACATTTATTGAATGCTTACTTTGTACCAGGCTCTGGGTTAATTGTATCACCCAAATCATCTGCTTCAATCTTCACAAAAACTCTACCCAGTAAGGACCATTGTTCCTATTTTACAGATGACAAACTGAGGCTTTGAGAGAAGAGCACAGCTTGATACGCCCTCTCTGTTTGTGGCCATTTTGCAATAGTTCTTTATTTAGCCAACTTTACTTGCCTTGGTCTAAATTTTTTACTTTTTAAATTATTTTCTTACTGCCTTTTACAAATACAGAACTGTTTATACCGCTGCTTCTCTGAGGTGTGTCTGTGCTGGCTCAACACCACACGGTCCCTGCAGGACTTCCTGTAATGTCTAGCAAATTCCAAGATGATAATAGCTTGAATGCCTCTCAGCCAGGATTTTGACTTTGTGTGTGTCAACTGAACTGAATATGTGCTTGCTGAAAAGTCACATTTTAAAGCAGAAAGGGGAAGATCAGCTTGTCCTTATTTCTTGTGTTCAATGGAAATATATACAGGAAATACTTACAACGATAAAAACTTTTGAAGCCTATGGTTTTATGCTTGTTACTGCCACTGTTATCTTTGTTCTCAGGACATAAATCTCACAGACTGCTCAGCATCTCCAAAGAGCAACAGTAGTAGGTAACGAGGAGAAGGTGTAGCTGCGCAAACCTTGGCTACTCTCCCAAAGGGGGATTCCAGATCCTCTCCACCTCCTCTTTCTTTCTCGGACTCTGTTGGCACTCCCTTTTGTCTCGAAGCTCCTTTCGCTTTTTCCCGCCTTTCTGTCTTTTTTTTTTCTCTCTCTCTCTCTTATGTTTTAGTTCCACATTTCTGTCTCCACCTCCACACACGTAGCCCTTTCTTTTCCTAAACCAGCTCTTTCTTCTTCAAAGCCCTCCTGAACATCCCTTTCCCTTTTCCTCATATTTAATCAGCTAAGTACTTTTATTTCCAGAACTCTGACACGGCCACATTGGCAGATTTGGTGGGTTGGCTCACTCAGTTCTGTTTCATTCCCCTGCCAGTGGGCCTGGTGCCTGCTGGAGACCCCAGACAGCTTCACAGCCCAGGTTCCACGTGGGGCCTGATTCCCATCAAGCAGGCGGCACCCAGGTGATGCCCGTGCCATCTGGAAGCAGAAGCAACGTTGGCAGGTAGAGCCAGAGCTGCCGCAGGCAAGCTCGGCCCGGTCATCATGGGGGTAGCCTGTTTCCTTGTGCAGCAGCTCTAACAGAGCTCTCCACGGCTAGGCTCTAGCATCATGGATGGTGACAAGCCGTGTGCAGGCCATTCGGAATGCCAGCGAGATTGTGGTCCCACAGCCATCAGCTGTGTGCTGGCGTCCCAGTTCCCTGCTCCCTGATCACAGCAGAGTCGGCCACAGACCTAGTTGAACAGTTCTGCAGTGTTGTTTTGGCAGGCCCACCTGAAAATTCTGCTCAGAATCTGTTTTCACCCACTAATGATTTGGAAAACGTACTTCCTGTTTCGATCACTTTAGTTGAAACTACCACTGAGTCCTACCCAATCATTAATTAGTAGAAGAAGTGATTAGAGACTGGGATCAGTGGGTCACCTCTGCAATCCCAGCACTTTAGGAGGCCAAGGCAGGTCAGGAGTTCAAGGAGGTCAGGAGTTCAAGACCAGCCTGGCCAACATGCCGAAACCCTGTCTCTACTAAAAATGCAAAAATTAGCCAGGCATGGTGGCATATGCCTGTAATCAAGCTACTCAGAAGGCTGAGGCAGGAGAATCGCTTGAACCCAGGAGGCAGCGGTTGCAGTAAGCTGAGATCGTGCCACTGCAATCCAGCCTGAGCGACAAAATGAGACCCTGTATCAAAAAAAAAAAAAAAAAAATCCACACTGGCTGTCAGTCAGCCTCCTCCCCAGCAACCCCAGTTTATGCTCAATGGGTTCATGAATAAAGTGGTGTAAGAGGCAGGTATAAAGGTAAGGCACGGCCCATAGAGGATTCCTTGTCACCAAGGCTGGCCTATCTGTTGCTGCTGGGCTGGCTTGCCAATTGCTGTGCTACGTATCTAAATTGCCTGCAGCAGCAATCAACCTTGCAGCCCATTCTTCTCCCATCCCTGGAGAACCAGGCTGACACCCAGAAGGTTGATCATGTTGGAACTGCTCATCACTAAGGGGACAGAAAATTGCCCACAGTGAAAAAGACTTATGCTAGATAAGAATTTGCCATATCTGGCTGGGCGCGGTGGTCCACACCTGTAATCCCAGCACTTTGGGAGGCCGAGGCGGGCAGATAACAAGGTCAGGAGATCGAGACCATCCTGGCTAACACGGTGAAATCCCATCTCTACTAAAATTATAAAAAATTAGCTGGACATGGGGGCAGGTGCCTGTAGTCCCAGCTACTCAGGAGGCTGAGCCAGGAGAATGGCATGAACCCGGGAGGCAGAGCTGGCAGTGAGCCGAAATCGCGCCACTGCACTCCAGCCTGAGCGACAGAGCGAGACTCTGTCTCAAAAAAAAAAAAAAAAAAAAAAAAAAAAAGAATTTTCTGTGTCTGCCTACTGTGCTCCCTCCTGCAACACAATCTGCGTTGTCCATCATCCTGGTATCCAAACAATATTGTTTCTCACAAGAATCAAGGCAGTCAAATGGTTCTCTTCTCTTACCACATACCTTGCCTGAGCAACTGGCCTATAGAACACTCAGCTCCAGGGCCGAGTGGAAAAGCAACACTTGGCCAGGTGTGGTGGCTCATACCTGTAATCCCAGCACCTTGGGAGGCTGAAGCAGGTGGATCACTTGAGGTCAGGAGTTCGAGACCAGCCTGATCAACATTGCAAAACCCCACCTCTACAAAAACACAAAAATTAGCTGGGCGTGGTGGTGCACATCAGTAATCCCAGCTACTCTGGAGGCTGAGGCAGGAGAATGGCATGAACCCAGGAGGTGGAGGTTGCAGTGAGCTGAGGCTGTGCCCCTGCACTCCAGCCTGGGCGACAGAGCTGAGACTCCATCTCAAAAAAAAAAAAGAAAGAAAAGAAAAGCAACATTTGTTAGGTTGGGGTGTGTTGTTCTTGATGTGGTTTTTTGGTTCTGAACCAGCACCTGACCATCTTGGGTGCTGTCTCTCCTATGGTCAGAACACGTTGTTCTGGATGCCAAGGGTGGGGATGTGAGCGGCATCTCTTCACATTCCACCCAGTGATTTACTCAAAAAAGTTTGATCATGATCTATTTGACTGTGATTCTGCTTGTTTAGACGTCTGAGATCGCAAGAACAAAATTGTTCCACCATTAGACACACCCGTGTTCCCATAACTGAAAACTACCCTTTGGCCATTTCAGGTTCCTTTTGTCCCTGAATAAACAGGCCAAAAAAAAAGGGGGCGGGGAGAGGAGGAGGGATTTACCACATTGGCTGAGAAGAGTAGACTGATTATCAAGGGGAAATTGAGTTCCTGTTAAATCATGCCGTTGATGGGAGAATATTCCTCAAACCCAGAAATTTTGTCATGTCAGGGTGGTAAAAGTCAATGGAAGACCATGGGAACCAACATGACAAGGACCTTCCTAGGGTTCATGCCGTTCACAAAGGAAGGTTTGGATGACCCCCCTAAATAAAGACTCTAGCCTGCTCAAGGCAAAGAGAACACAGAATTGGCAGCGGAGTAAGAAATGGACACAATAAATACCAAATAAACCTCATGGTCAGTTGCGGAAATGAACACTGTTCATTGTTATAGCAAACTTTTTCTTCTTTCCACACTGTGTCATGTTTTTCTCTCTCTCCCATTTTTCTGCCATTGAGACAGCCAGGTGGGAGGGAGTCCAACCTCTCCAACCGGCCTACACACTGGAAGGAGCCACACAAGTTCATGCCATTTGCAGCAGGGAGGAGCCTGCCCCTCCTTTTCCTGTGTGGAACCTGGGATTCGAATGGCTAGGCAGGAAGTGCTCTAACAGGGACCCTGGCCTAGCTGAGAGTTCCTATTTCCATATTTTCTAACTTTTTTACCCACTAAAACCCTGGGTTTTTGGTGTTTTGTTTGTTTGTTTGTTTTTTGAGATGGAGTCTCGCTCTGTCGCCCAGGCTGGAGTGTAATGGCTTGATCTTGGCTCACAGCAACCTCCGCCTCCCAGGTTCAAGTGATTATCCTGCCTCAGCCTCCCAAGTAGCTGGGATTGCAGGCACCCGCCCTCATCGCCAGCTAATTTTTCTATTTTTAGTAGAGATACAGACAGTCTGTTGGCCAGGCTGGTCTTGAACTCCTGTCCTCAAGTGATCCACCCACCTCAGCCTCCCAAAGTAATGGGATTACAGGCATGAGCCACCATGCCCGGCCATAAAACTCTTGTCTTACTCACCATTCAAATTGTCTGCGAGCCTGCATTTTCATGGCCGTGGGAGGAAGAACCCCATCTTTAGCTGAACTAAGGAAAAGTCCTGCAACACAATTTTACATAAGGCTCTTTGGTGGGTGTTAACTTCATAATTTTGTCCACAGGTTATCATAAAACCATACAGGATTGTGGTTAAACAAAAGAAAGAAGGACTAACTCCCAGAGATGAACCCTGCAACTGATGACATTTGCGGTCCCTGCTTTGGGAAAAAAGTATTCTCATTTGCATGAGGAATGGTTTTATTGCCATCGTGAGAGCATTTTTTGTTGCTGTTGTGGTTTGAAAGTTTAAGTGTGGGAAGATGGGGACACATGGGTGTCAAGTGGTCAAAGGTTTGGTCTATGGCAAGAATTGGACTTTGGCTTCATCAGCTCCATCCCAACCCCCTTGGACTTGGCTCCACTGCAAGCTGGATGCTGAGAAACCAAAGACTACATTTCTGAGGCATCCTTCCAGCTCAAGTTTTTTATGTGACCTTGCCACCCGAGCCCTCTCTGAGCTGTGAGAAAGGATGGGAGCAGGGTGTTTGAGCCCAAATCTGGGCCATGTTCTTAGCCGTGATGAAAAGTTCAAGAGTGTTAGGAGGCCGGGAGTGGTGGCTCACGCCTGTAATCCCAGTACTCTGGGAGGCCAAGGCAAGTGGATCACTTGAGGTCAGGAGTTTGAGACCAGCCTGGCCAACATGGTGAAACCCCATCTCTACTAAAAAAAAAAAAAAAAAGGGAGGGGTTAGGGTCAGAAAGGCGGGAGTTCGATTCCTACTCTGCTACCTAATCCCTATGAGAATGTAGGCAATGTACTGACCTTCTCAGAGCCAAGCCTCGGTACCCCATGTGTCAAATGTTTATCTGTACCTAGTAGAATTATCCCAAGAAATAAGTATAAACCACCTTGTAAAGTACCTGGCACAAATCATGAAATGTCATTTCCCTATCCCTTAACAATTGATAATCTCTTTGGCAGTCAGGCAACTGGCCATATCTTTTTCAGCGATACAATGAGCAAAAAGTGTGCAACATTACAGGAATGATAAGAAAAGAATTTCTATTATCTAGCAGGGCATAAAGCCAGAGAAAATCTTACCCTCACTGGGGTCTGATTTATTTTTGGAGGTAGAAAGTTATCTGGGCAAAAGCCTCCTTTAGAATACAGGGCCAATATCATATTAAAACTTCTGGACTATATCACTGTTTAAACATACGGTTAAACGTACCTACACATCGTTTACAGGTAACAGAACTGTGTTCATATGCAGCCTTCTGCTTCCACTACTATCTTGATTTATTTCTCTCTTGAAGCAGAAAGTGCTATTGCCTACAGGAATTGTATTTTTATTTTTATTTTTTTAGTATTCTTCAAGTTAATGTTAATGTTCCTAAAATATGTTGTTACATGCTCTCTACTTTCACGGTAAAGCAGAACTATATTGAAATGCTTATTATCAAAATTCACGCATGATTTAACCTATAGATATGAAAAGAATAAAACTTCAAATTGTTTCTTCACAGTGGAAACCCCCACTTTTTAAACAATGAAGTGTCAGGGTTGGCTGTCCTACTGAGGCTACTGTTCTAGAAATGTTTGGCACCTGATAACCCTAGGCAGAACAAGAAAGCTATTCATTATCCAGTAACAAAATATACAGTGTTAGATATCATTTCTGGTATAAACTTCTCAGTACTTCCCATGACTAAGGTGGAGGAAAGAAGTTCCCCTTTCAGAGAACAGGTTTGGAGGAGAGAAGGGATTATTTTCTCTTTTATTGAAATATGTCATGGGTTTGATGAAAGCTATGTGTGATGCTTAAATATTTGAAGACTATACTAACTTGATTTTTCTATTGTAACCAGGAATATAGAAACAATGAGCAGATATTTAGATATATAGGATAGAGTACACCCACATATTAATGGTAATAGGGATGGAGTAAGTGAAAGAATAGGAAATACAAGAAAAAACAACTAAGAGACAGATGGCTACAGAAGAGGAAAAGAAGATATTAAATGTAAAGATAGAGGGACACAAAAATAAAAGAGAGAGAGAGAAAACTCTAAAATATAAATAGAAGGCTGGGCACAGTGGCTCATGCCTATAATTCCAGCACTTTGGGAGGCCGAGGAGGGAGGATTGTTTGAACCCAGGTGCTTAAGACCAACCTGGGGAGCATGGAAAAAACACATATCTACAAAAAATACAAAAATTAACTGAGCGTGGTGGTGCACGTCTGTGGTCCCAGCTACTTGGGAGGCTGAGGTGGGAGGATCATTTGAGCCCAGGAGGCAGGATTTCAGTGGCCAAGATGGTGCCATTGCACTCCAGCCTGGGTGACAAAGCCAGATCCTGTCTCAAAAAATGAAATAAAATGTAAATAGGAAACACAGTGCTAAAGAATCTGAACTCAACACCTAGGTCTTGGAATAAGTGTAGGAATGGAGTTGTTTATTTCTCTGTCTCCTTTACTTGCCAAGTCAACGAATTCACCACTGCATCACTCAAGTTCAGCACAACGCCAATAAACTCTTGTTCCGTAACTGAGTGAGGTTGAGGAATCATCATAGAACTACTGAATGTTAGTTACAAAGACCTTGAAAGATACACTCTCTTTGAAGCTATTGTTCACCGTATCTTGGTTCTTTCTGGGAACAAACAATACTCTTCTCAAGACAGTTGGAGATAGATAGCTTTCTTCTAATAGGATAAAACCTCCTGCCTCTGCCTACCAGTTTAACCCTTGGAACTGTATCTGGCATATCTAACTTCTCTTCTATAGGACAGCCCAGCGGAAGCCAGCTTTATGTGGCCTTCAAGATCACCTCGAATCCCCACTGGTTCCTCACACCACAGTTTCCAATGCCCTCGTCTTTATGACTCCATCCTCTAAGAGCATTTTCCTGATCTTCTTTTCTCCTTTCAAAGCATGGCTGCTTCTCTTGGTGTGGTTGGAACAATACAAAGGAAAGGGGCCATGACTGCCTTCATTCTAGAGACTGCAGGTATAATACTATACCTTCAATTCAAATTACTTTTCTTTGAGCGGTCGCATGGTAATAAGAAGAGCTCACCACTGAAGGGCACTTTACAGTTTACATGCCTCATGCCTCACACTGAAAAACAGTCTTCATCCTCTCCTCTGGGTACAAAGCTCTGGGAAATGTTTGAAATAGGACAAGGAAGTTTGTCTTTGATCAAACAAACTTCGTGCACCAACTCTCCTTCCCGCCCAGGGGTGTTCCCAAGTGCCTTTCCTTCAGTTTCTGCACTTAGCAAAGCTGACTCACCCTTACTTGCCAGCATGCTGGGGGCTTCTCTGTTAACTTCCCTTCTCAACAATCCCCTCCAAATCCTTTCCCAGCCAAGCTCTTCTTCCTCCTGCCCATAATTCTGGTTAAGGGAACAAGTGCTGAGCCAGGTTACATCATTACTCAGGGGCATGAATCCAGACAATTGATTTGACCTTCATTCCGTCTCCTGTAAAATGAGGATAATAAAAATGCTGAGCTTCTTGAATTCCTGAGAGATATAGCAATAAGTGGAAACCCCTCAAATGGGGCCGGGGACCCAGAAAGTCCTCAGGAAGCATTAGTTAGTATCACAGTGCTTGTCCTGGGTCTGCCTCCTGAGGAAGCCCTGTGATTTATTCAGTCACACTAAAGACTGGCTTCAAACTGTCATGTGCAGGGTTCCTTACACTGAGCTCCTGAAACTGTATGCACAATTATGTGAATCCAAATGTATTTCCCCTGAAATTCTTTACCCCAGGTGCAAAGTAGAGTCATGTGGGGAGCTTTTAGAAACCACTGATGTCCAGCCCCATCATCCCCAACCAGATATTCCGATGCAAAGCATTCCTGAGTAAGGCCCAGGCACTTCTCCCAGTAAACGTAACAGGCAGCCAGGGGTGAGAACCACTGATGCATGCATGGCAAGATTCTTAACAAAGGTGAGCATCAGGTCACTTGTGTGGTCTAAGAAAAATAAACTACCCATGCCAAACCTCCCAGAAACTCAGACCCTATAGGTCTGAGTTAGGATCAAGTAACTGTTTTAAAAGCAATACAGGTGATTTGGATAGAGGCAGGAGGCAGATAAATTCTAGGCAGACAGGGGCAGGACCCCACTGAAACTCCACCTTCGAGTCGAAAAGCCTGAAACCCACTGCCCAAACTGAGAACTTCTATCCCTTTTTGCCTGCTCTCTCCCAATTGGTTCTTTCTGAATAATGTCTTTTTATCAATCAAACATTGCCCTTTCCAAAACTACCTAGAGCCTGTGCCACCCCCGATCCTGTGCCTATAAAGACCCCAGACTCAGTCGGTAGAAAGAGAGAAGTGACTTGACTGGAGAGAGGTTACTTGGCTTCAGAGGGACAGCTGGACTTCAGAGGAGAGATGGCTTAACTTTGGACTTCAGGAGATTATTGGTCTGTCCTGCCCCATCTCCAGCTTCCCTCTCTGCTGAGACCCATTTTCATCACTAAATAAAATTCTCCACTTTCACCATCCTTCAGGTGGCCATGCGGCCTCATTCTCCTTGGATGCCAGACGAGAGCTTGGGACCCGTCTAGTGCAGGAAACCAAAAAAAGCCATCACAATGGCCCTTTGCTGTCACTGGTGGAGCGATGAGAGCATTATAACATGCCCTCTGGGGCTTTAGGGTTGCAGGAACACCCACCTGGGTACCACTGCGGGGCCCACATGAAGTCTGCTCCTTCCAGCGCCCAAAGTGGCCAGCCAGATCCTACACTCACTCGCTCATGTGCTTCCTCCCACGAGAGGTTGAGCACGACAGGCCAAATAAATGGGTCACCCCTGTTGCAAGTCTGATGAAGGGGTTGAGAAAAACCCTGCTTCAATTCTGATATGCTCCAGAGAACCACTGGCTGGCAAGTTTTCATCACATTGTCCAAACATAAAAAAAAAAAACGAAAAACAGTGGCTCCCTAACAGAAGTCAATGGTGTGGTATCTACCTAGGATGAGGTTTTTTCTGCCAGGCTTCTCTTTTCTGGCCTCAGGTGTCCAGCCCTAAGCTCCCTGGGGCCAGCCCTGGCTGTTCTCCCTGCTAATCAGGCAGATCACCAGCCAGAGCAGCTTTCATCTTTCCTGAGAATGAGGAAAAGCAGGAGAAATGGCTGAAACCATGGGGTTCCTTCTTCATCTTTATTCACAATATTTTGGATTGAATGAAATAGCTTTAAGAAAGTTGTTTCTATTTCTGCCAACATATGCATGCGGGAACAGGTTTTTCACAATAACTGATAAAAATGAAATCCAGGAAGAAGTAGGATATCGTCACGTCATTTCACGCTGCACCAAATATATATGTGCAAATTGACAAGCTTGTACAAAGAAACAAAAAATAAGCCCAAGTAAGGTAAAATATCTGAATTCCTTAATATAGTCTCTTTAGAAATTTATATATCAACATAAGTTTACCTCCTGGGCTTTCTTAAGATACATTTTTCATTATAGCAAAATTGTTCTTCCCATATTTATGGTGTTAAAATGTCCTTTCTTTAGTGAAATGGTGGCACATTTGCTTTTTCATTGGTTTGTAATGACTTTGCTCTGATAAAGAACTGGGAACTGTATGTTAGTAAACAGCCCTCTGCTCTGCATCCCCCACAACTTTTTAAAAACCAATCTGTGAAATCCCAGAGTCTTACAAACAGGTGGTCTCTGCATATCACTTTTCAAAATACTTAACCAATGTACAAACACCTGAACCCCACGCAGACCTACAAAATGATTATCTCCCAAATACTGGCTTTTGAACAAGTGCCCCAGACCCATGCTGAAATTTGACACCCAAACCGGAGGTATTGCATTTTTTGTTGTTGCTTGTTTGTTTGTTTGAAATGGAGTCCCACTCTGTCACCAGGCTGGAGTGCACTGGCACAATCTCGGATCACTGCAACCTCCGCCTCCCGGGTTCAAGCGATTCTCCTGCCTCAGTCTCTCGAGTAGCTGGGACTACAGGTGCGTACCACCATGCCCAGGTAATTTTTGTATTTTTAGTAGAGAAGAGATTTCACCATGATGGCCAGGTTGGTCTTGATCTCTTGACCTTGTGTTCCTCTCGCCTCAGCCTCCCAAAGTGCTGGGATTACAGGTGTGAGCCACTGCACCTGGCCGGTATTGTATTTATAAAAGGAAAGTTTCTTTACTCAAATGGATTTATAACTAGTGACACAACATAATGAAAGGAAGGATGAAGGATAAAATGTGTCAAGTATTTTGGGAAAGTGGATATGAGTGAACTTGAAAAGTACTCTTTTACATGAAATATGAAAACAAAGCATGGAAGAGGATGTTGGATGGATGGATGGATGGATAGATGGATGGATGGATGGATGATGATGGTTGGGTAATTGATAGAGAAAAGAAAAGCAATGGAAACAGGAATAGAAAGAATTGGGAAGAGGGAGAGAATTAGATGAAGAAGAAGAGAAATATAAGAAAGTGTATAGATAGCGTCAAGGAAAGAATGCTGAGAATTACTCTACAAATGAAAATACTAATTATGTCCTCAGTTTTCTTTTCTGAAAATGAACAAAAAGGTTCTGCTTTCCAAGTGTAGCATTGTCTCTATCTATGGGGTAGACAAAGAAACAGAAAAAGGAAAAAATGTGTTAGATTATGTGTTAGTTTCCTATTGTCACTGTACCACACTACCACATTTTAATGGCTTAAAATACAAATGTATTCTTTTATAGTTTTGGAAGTCAGAAGTCCTAACATCTAGGCAGCTTTCCTGTGCACTTCTCTTGCAGCTCTGAGATCCAGCAACATCTTTGGGTTCTACTTTCTCATGACTGCCAAGATTGCCCTGGGGATAGAGTTGCCAGATTTAGCAAATCGAATACAGGACACCCCAGCAGCTTTGAATTTCAGCTAGACAGTACATGGTTTTTGTTTGTTTGTTTGTTTTTAAGTGGGCTCCAAATATTGCCTGGGACATAATAGCACTAAAAAATATATATGTTTTTTATCTGAAATTTGAAGTTAATGAGGCATCCTCTATTTTATTTTATCTGGCATGTTTCCTTAGGGATTATACCTATTCCAACCAGCCAGATGGGGAAAAGATCATGAGTAATCGTGCTCTAGGGAATATTTATGGTCCTAGCCAGGATGCATTTACTCATCAAGAATCAATTTGCTTCCCACTCTAGCCAGGTTTCTCTTACATCCCTCCACCAGCCACGTGTTTCTTCTAATCTGCTTTAATCATATTGCCCCTCTCTTTATCAGCCTCCCAAACTCCTCAATGTGTCCTGGAAGTCCCTGCCCCTAACCCAAGTGGGCAGCCTCATTTATTCCTCATTCTTCTCTTCCCCAACTCCTGACACCTTTCTTCCATGCCTCATAGAAATTGCTGAGGAAAAGAGGCAAACTCTAAAATATCTGAAGAGATTTACTCTGAGCCAAATATGAGGGACCAATGATCTGTGACATGGCCCTCAGGAGATCTTGAGAACTTGTGCCCAAGGTGGTCGAGGCACAGCCTGGTTTTATAGATTCAAGGGAGACAGGAGACATTCATCCAATACATGTAAGATGTACATTGATTCAGTCTGGAAAGCCGGGATAACTCGAAGCAGTGGGGCTTCGAGGTTATAGGTAGATTTAAAATTTTTCTGATTGAGAATTGGTTGAAAGAGTTACTATCTAAAGACCTGGAATCAATAGAAACGAGTGTCTGGTTTAGGACAATAAGCGGTTGTGAAGATCAAAGTTTTATCATGCAGATGAAGCCTCCAAGTAGCAGTCTTCCAAGAGAATAGACTGTAAGTGTTTCTTACCAGACTTTAAGGTCTGTGTCGATGTTAATGCTGGTTGGCTTTTCCTGAAATCCAAAAGGGAGGAGGGTGTAATGAGGCAAGTCCAATCCTCCCTTCCCATCATGGGCTGAACCAACTTTGGAATGCCCTTGTCCGAGAAGAGGGGTCCATTCAGATGGTGGGCGGGGCCTTGCAATTTTATTTTTGGTTTACAAACTCTTTGAGCCAAAATAGAGTTCATCTGTGCCTCAATAATTGCTCAGAGAGGGAGGAAAGTCATGACTGAAATGGGCTGATTGTCACTTAAATAAACACCCAGGGCCGCACCAGGAGGAGGTCCGAAGCAAGTCTTCCGACTTCCCTGTGAAATCCCTGATTCCTTTTCCTCTGTCTATGGATTCTGAGTCCAGGGTCTTTAACTGGCTTGAGTAATTTTTGTTAGCATCTCCAAAAAGGTAAAAGAGAAACTGAATATAGAAAATAGTGCAAAAATAGAAATTCATTTAAGGTAGGGTGGTTTTTAGGCTTCCGTTCAAGAAAAATAGTCTGACCCAGTTTTCAACTAGGTCAAGATGTGGTAGACTGAGTTAAATCGTGAAAGGCTCACATTACCCTAGAGCAGAGGAAGATTTTTATGAAGTCACTTCCTTGCTGCTTCATTTGCTGGAGTGAAACTTGCCATTCCAGCTGAGTGAGTATGGTACCCTGAGGGGGCGAGGGAAAATGAACTCATAACTTTAGCAACCCTCTTCTTGCATTTTCCCATCCTCCTCCCACCTTTTACCAGGCTCACCATTCCTTTCTGCAATAGTTGGTTTTTCCCTGTTTTAATGAGTTGGAATGACCCAAAAGGGGTGGCTTTGTGGTATTTTTCATCTCTTCTTTCCGCCTTTTCTTTTACTCTTAGCAGAGTAAGAGGGAGAGAGACTTGCAAGTTAGAAAACCTAACAGTGTTTATCTTTTTTCTTCTTCCTTATTTTCTCTGGCATCATAACTCTTACATAGTTTTTGGTTCTTTCGCTTGAGTATTTACCTTAGCCTCTTTAAATGATCAAACTATTAAGATTCCTCTTATGCCATTCTTGTTTCTCTTAACAAAGATTTTTCCCATCACTTGGTTCTGTTGATCTTTGAAATTCGAGCCCTTTTGATTTCCTGCAAATGTTTGCTCTTTTAAGAAAGAGAAATAAAAATAAGCCACATTTTATTTTTGCCCCATGAACTTCTAATTTTTATGTTTCTATTAAACATTTCTGATCATTTCTCTTTTTTTCTGCTAAAACTTTTTTACTTTTCTCTCATTTATCTCTCCCCTTTTTCATCTAAGAGAGATCTTAAGAACACAGCTTCCAATGTCTTCTTTATTTCTTCCCTTTTGCAGTGCAATGCTTCCCTATACTTTTATCTTCTTATGTCTTTAATCTCTTTTCTCTATTTCCCTCCTGACTCATTCCCTTCTCTCTCTTCCCCTTTGTATCTGTGCCTGAATTTTCTCAAGTTTTCCTTCGTTTTCTCTTCTTTTCTTTACATCTTCCTTGGTTTTTCCATTGGTTTGTATTTCCTTGTTTTAAGGGAGAAGGAAGGATATCTTAGATATTCCTTTTTACTTCATAACAAAAATGTTCTTGCTTCCAAAAAGTCTCTAGTAAATCTAAACATGAACAGGACATATTCTGGCCTCTGACCTGCCTTGGGGGCCCCATTTCTTAAACCCTCACACTCACCTGGAGTGCCAGACTAGAGGGAAGAATTGCAGCGCCAAAGGGGTGAAATAGGCAAAGAAGACTTTAGCGTGAGTCTTGCCTCTGCCTAGAAAGCTCCTTCCTTCTCTGCTAATTTCCTTCTTTCCCTCCAAGACTGATCCACGGAGTGAGGACTTATTCTCACCTTCCTAGCCCTGCTGGCCAAATCTCATTTAACCTCATTATCACTCTAAATTCAAGGTGGGATTGTAAATTTGATCTTTTAAAAAATTTTTCAGTTATAGCAACATATGGAAGAACGCATGAAATAAATATACAGTATATTAAATCATTACGTTTTGAAAATCTGTGAACCTGCGTGCAAATCAGCACTCCCTGAAACCTCATGTGTTTTGTTTCAGCCATACCCTGCTCACATGCTCCTGGAAATAACTACTGTCCTTGCCCTTCTGATAATCACTTCTTCACTTTTCTTTATCGTTTCACTACCTTTGTATGCACGCTTAAAAGTAAAGTTTAATTTTTCCTGGTGTTGAATTTTAAAGAAATAGCGTCACCTTGTGAGTGTTCTCTCTTGTCATCTTCCTTTCACTAGATACCATGTTTAAGATTCCAGGATGTTATTGCATTCAGCTGCAGTTTATTTTCTCTTCTGTCTAGATTTCCATTGCTTGTGATGTCCTACAATTTATTTATTCATTTTAAAGTTGATGGCCCAGTTTGGAGCTACAATAAACAATGCTTCTGAAACCATTCTTTTACAAGAGTCCTGGCACATGTATACATGTTTACTCACGGGCATGTATGAGAAAGAACTGCTGACTCAAGGAGTATACACGTGTTCAGCTTTAGTAGAAAATGCCACACTGGGCCAGGCACAGTGGCTCACACCTGTAATCCCAGCACTTTGGGAAGCCAAAATGAGAGGATTGCTTCAGCCCAGGAGTTCGAGACCAGCCTGGCCAACATAGTAAGATCCTGCCTCTAAAAATAATAAAAATTTAAAAAGTAGCCAGGCGTGGTGGCATGTGCCTATAGTCCCAGCTACTTGGGAGGCTAAGGTAGAAGGATCACTTGAGCCCAAGAGTTTGAGGCTTCAGTGAGCTATGATCACACTGCTGGACTCCAGCTTGGGAACAAAGTGAGACTGTGTCATGAAAAAAACTGTTTAAGACAAACTATTTTCCAGTGGGGTTACCACAGTTTTCTTTCTCAGCAGCAGTGTCTGGGAATTCCTTTTGCTCCATAGCCTTGCCAAAACCCTTGCTCAATTGATGGGCAGACATGGTATTCTCCGTCTCTATATGCCCAGACCTACCAGATTGACTGGCATGTAGAAGATGCTCTCATTCGTTATTATTTTATAAAATTCCCTTATGTTTATGAATCATTATAGACTTAGTCCAAGTCTAAAATTTTCCAAGGATCCATCTTAGGGAGATTTATGGTCAAGAGAATGTGAACAACATCAACTCTGGAAATTTTTTTTTTTTTTTTTTTTTTTTTTGAGATGGAGTTTTACTCTTGTTGCCCAGGCTCAAGTGCAATGTCGCAATCTCAGCTCACTGCAACCTCTACCTCCGGGTTCAAGCAATTCTCCTGCCTCAGTCTCCCGAGTACCTAGAATTCCAGGCACTTGCCACTACGCCCGGCTACTTTTTTGTATTTTTAGTAGAAACAAGATTTCACCATACTGGCCAGGCTGGTCTCGAACTCCTGACCTCGGGTGATCCACTCGCCTTGGCCTCCCAAAGTGCTGGGATTAAAGGTGTCAGTCACTATGCCTGGCCTGTATTGCTATGTTTCTCATGGAACATATCCTTAAACTCTCACCTCTAATAAGTAAATAGATGCCTAGTAAATGTTGTAAAATTACAAGTCATTACGTATGGATTTTTATTAAAAGATGTCAAAGAAGATACATTTGGACGCACCTAGCATTGTATCTTCATACTTTTCTGGAGATCATTTACTAGGAATGAGATGAAGTGAACTTCATGCACAGAAAGCTGAAACTTATAAACACATGTTCCAGGATTTTTTCTTAAATGTCAGTGAAGTTTTGCTAATAAAAATTTCCCCACCTAGAAGTGAATGTTTCCCTTAATTCAGATGTTAATTGAGTGTCCGAGGTAATGCTCTACTTTTTTTTTTTTTTTTTTTTTTTTTTTTTTGTTGGGGGTTTTTTTTTTTCCCCCGGCTGGGGGGGCGTGGGTGGGTGTCCGCTCCCTCCAGCCCCCCCCCCCCCCGTTTGTCGC
>NC_037680.1:104516865-104535539 GCF_003255815.1 Theropithecus gelada | reverse complement strand
TTTTTGAGACGGAGTCTTGCTCTGTCACCCAGGCTGGAGTGCAGTGGCTGGATCTCAGCTCACTGCAAGCTCCGCCTCCCGGGTTCACGCCATTCTCCTGCCTCAGCCTCCCGAGTAGCTGGGACTACAGGCGCCCGCCACCTCGCCCGGCTAGTTTTTTTTTTTTTGTATTTTTTAGTAGAGACGGGGTTTCACCGTGTTAGCCAGGATGGTCTCGATCTCCTGACCTCGTGATCCGCCTGTCTCGGCCTCCCAAAGTGCTGGGATTACAGGCTTGAGCCACCGCGCCCGGCCTAAGAATTCTACTTTTTTTTAAATGCCATTTGGTTAGGGTCTCTGTGATAAGGTAGCTTAAAATTCTCATCTTTAAATCTCTTCGAGCTTTAAAATTTTTTCCTTAAAACAATGTACATTTGAAAATGTTCTTCAAATAGAACACAAGTCTATGAGAGAAATTATTTCCCTTTATAAAGAACTTTTAACAAGTTGATAAGAAAAGAGAATATTAGTCATTAGAAAATTTGTGTAAACTGTTACACTTCAAAAAATAATGTTTGAGACACAGAAAGGAAGAACCCCCCGGGGCTTCATCTTATCCAATTATCAGTCCCTACCAACTTCATCAAGTCATTTCCTAAATGATGGATAAATCCTTATTAGAGAGTTACAGTCATCAATCAATAGAACAAAAAAAAAAAAGATTAAAACTTTATTCAAAATGATTGTATTTTAGGGCCGGGCACAGTGGCTCACCCCTGTAATCTCAGCACTTTGGGAGGCTGAGGCAGGTAGATCTCTTGAGGTCAGGAGTTCAAGACCAGCCTGGCCAACATGGTGAAACCTTGTCTCTACTAAAAATACAAAAAAATTAGCTGGGCATGGGCATGGTGGTGTGCACCTGTAGTCCCAGCTACTCAGGAGGCTGAGGCAGGAGAATTGCTTGAACCTGGGAGGCAGAGGTTGCAGTGAGTTGAGATCATGTCACTGCACTCCAGCCTGGGTGACAGAGCGAGACTCCATCTCAAAAAAAAAAAAAAAATTTCATTTGATTTGGCATAGTGACTCACACCTGTAATCCTAGCATTTTGGGAGGCTGAGGCAAGAGGATTGTTTGAGGCCAGAAGTTCAACAGAAGCCTGGACAACATAGAGAGATACTGTATCTACAAAAAATAGAAAAGTTAACCACCAGGGGTGGTGGTGTATGGCTTTGTTCCCAGCTATTCAGGAGGCTGAGGTAAGAGGATTACTTGAGCCCAGGTGGTCAAGGCTGCAGTGAGCTATGATCACACCATCACACACCACCAGCCTGGGTGACAGCGCAAGACCCTGATTCAAAAAAAAAAAAAAAAAAAAAAATCACATTTGCCCCCCAGTCAGACATATTGTTTCTTTGAAGTCAGAAATAAAGAACTTTTTGCAAAAAGAGGTTGTCATCAGCAAAGGGGGAAAACATATCATCAAATGACAGGGACTTTGCTGAGTAGAAAGAGCAATGAGCTGGGGCTAAGAGGTTTCCTAAGCTGTAGCCTTCTTGGTGTGTACTTGAAAATTCCCTGAGCACCAATTTCTTCACTTGTAAAATTAGATAAATTAGATAATATCCAAAATCACATGCAGGCTTTAGTTTATGTGATTGAGTGATTGATACTAAGGCCCAGAAATAATGAGAAAGTAAAACTTTCATTTTAATCATAGAAAGATCACAATGTAACCACCTTGTGGGTTCTTCTTGCCCAGATAGAATCAATTTATCAAGACAAGAGAATTGCAGTAGAGAGTTTAATACACACTGAGCCGGCTAAACAGGAGACCAGAGTTTTATTATTACTAAGTTCAGCCTCCTGAAAATTCAGAGGCCAGGTTTTTTAAAAATTTTTTATTGTTTTTTGTTTTGTTTTGTTTTGTTTTCCAGACAGGGTCTTGCTCTGTCTCCCAGACTGGAGTCCAGTGGCATGATCACGCTCACTGCAACCTCAACCTCTTGGGTGCAAGCAATCCTTCCACTCCAGCCTCCCAAGTAGCTGGGACTACAGATGCATGCCACCACGTCTGGCTAATTTTTGTATTTTTTGTAGACATGGGGTTTCACCATGTTTCCCAGGCTTGTCTCAAACTCCTGAGCTCAAGTGATCCACCCCTCTTTGGCCTCCCAAAGTGTTAGGACAGCAGGCATGCTCCACCACACATGGAATAGAAGCTAGGAAGTTTTTAAAGATAGTTTGGCAAACAGAGGCTAAGGAATGGGGAATGCTGATTGGTTGGGCCAGGGATGAAATCATAGAAAGCCATCCTCTTGCTTTGAGTCAGTTCCTGGGTTGGAGGCACAAGACCAGATGAGCCAGTTTACCATTCTGGGTGGCAGCAGCTGGTTCATCAGAATGCAGTCATAAAAATACTTTGAACACCAATCGTCTTAGGTCTTACAATAGTGATGTTATCTACAGGAGCAATTGATGAGGTTAGGAATCTGGTGGCCTCTGGCTGCATGACTCCTGGGCCATAATTTCTAAACTTGTGGCTAATTTATTAGTTTTACAAAGGCAGTCTTTTCCCCAAGCAAGAAAGGGCTTTGTTTTGGGGAAGGACTATTACCATCTTTGTTTTAAAGTTAAACTATAAACTAAATTCCTCCTGTAGTTAGCTCAGCCTATGCCCAGGAATGAACAAGGGCAGCTCTGAGGTTAAAGGTAAGATAGGGTCAGTTAGGTCAGACCTCTTTCACTGTCATAATTGTCCTAGGTCATATTTTTCTCATTGTCATAATTTTTACAAACATGGTTTCAATAATGTTTTACATACTCTAGAAATTAAACAAAAAATGCACTACGCATTTACCAAAATGGCTTTAAAACATTTAAAAACAACAGTACTAAATGTTGGCAAGTATGTGGAGTAACTGGAACACCTATGTATGGTTGGTGGGAATTTGAAACGTTATAACCATTTAGGAAAAAGGTCCATTGCTTTCTTATAAAACTAAACATATATTTACCCCCAACCCAGCAATTCCACCTCTAATGTACCCAAGAGAAATAAAAATATATGTCTACAAAAATATTTGTACAAGCGTGTTCATAACAGTGTGAAACAAAAATGAAATTCTAAGCCTCCCATCTGACTAAATGGATCCTCTCTCCTGATTGGCCAAGGGGATCCTAAAGAAAACCTAAAAACTATTTCAGGCTATGAGGGGAAGGGAGAGGTCAAACATGCCTCGTTATATCCCATCTTGTTGAAGTTTAGGCAAAATTGACCAGCATTAATATTAAAACAGAGATCCTAAGACTGACAAAACAAACTCTTTGTAGTAATGAGATACTGTACTCCAACCTACCCCTGATATAGCATCACATGAAGTATAGCAGGTCCTGAAGGAAATCAAAGTATTTCATCCCAAAATATATTTATTTGACATGTATTGAAATGGCCCTGCAAAGCCATCTTTTATGGGGAAAATTTGCATTTTGCAGAGAATTCCCTTCCCTTTCCAGGTCTTTTCCTTAGTCAGGAGAGACTTAACTAAGAGACTGACACCTTTTAAGGTCTAATAAGAGATAGTTATCATCTATTCTCTCTGAAGCCTGCTACGTGGTGGCTTCATCTACATAACAAGAACCTTGGCTTCCCCCTTATCTTAACTCAAGCATTTCTTTCTGCTAACTTCAACTTTTTAGGCAAAACTTAACCTTTTCAACCAATTGTCACTCAGAAAATCATTGACTCTTCCTATGACCCATGGCTACCCTCTTCAAGATATCCCACCTTTCTGGGCCAAATCAATGTATATCTTACATGTATTGATTTACATTTTTGCCTGTAACTTCTGTCTCCCTAAAAGACATAAAACTAAGTGGTAGCCCAACACCTTGAGGTCATGTTCTCAGGACCTCTTAAGGCTGTGTTCTGAGCCATGGTCTTATATATTTGGCTCAGAATAAACCTCTTCAAATATTTTACAAAGTTCAGCTTTTTATTTGTCAACAACAGCTTTATTCATAATAATCCAAAACTGAAAATAGCATGGATGTCCATCAACAGGTGAATGAATGAACAAACTGTGGTATATATATACAATGAACCACTACTCCACTACTCAACAATAAAATAGGAAATACACCATTCAGTTAGTAGCATTGCTAAAAAAAAAAAAGAAATAAACCAAATGGGCTATTAATACATGTTACAACATAGATGAATCTAAAAAATCACGCCAAGTGAAAGAAATCACATACTGTATGTTTTAGTTGGTTCTTGCATTGATATAAAGAAATACTTGAGATTGAGTAATTTATAAATAAAAGAGGCTTACTTGGCTTATCGTTCCACAGGCTATATAGGAACCATGATGTTGACATCTGCTCAGCTTCTGAGGAGGCTTCAGGAACCTTACAGTTGTGGCAGAAGGCGAAGAGGGGAAAGGTACGTCTTACATGGCAGGAGCAGGAACAAGAGAGCAAGGCAGGAGGTGCTGCACATGTTTTAACAACCAGATCTCAGGAGAATTCACTCACTATTATGAGAACGACACCTAGAAGATGGTGCTAAACCACTCATGAGAAATCCACCCCCATAATTCAACCACCTCCCACCAGGCCTCACCTTCAACATTGGGGATTAGAATTTGATGTGAGATTTGGTAGGGACACAGATCCAAACCATATCACTGTGTGATTCCATTTATATCAAGTTTTAGAACTAATCTACAGTGGAAAAATTAATAACAATGTTTGCCTTTGGGATAGTTGTTAACTATTGATGAAAAAAGGTGTGAGAGAACTTTCTAGGGTGACGATAACACCATGTATCTTTGGGGCTTGGATTTGCACTTTGACAAGTGTAGGCATTTGTCAAAATTGATGGAATGGTACACTTAAGATTTGTGCATTGCATTTTAGGTTAATTACCTTAAGCATGATAAACAAATATTGAACTATAATTAATGATAAGTAGTTTGAAATAGGGAGAGGTAGAGAACACTATGTCTGCAACTTATTTTGAACTTTTTCAAAAACTATGTTGGGTTGATGATAGATAGAATTAGGAGATGAAGCAAATTGGGATTACATATATTAATCACAGTGTCTGGTTAGTGGGGGGGTATGTTCACTGTACAACTGTTTCAATATTTCTATATGTTTTACATTTTAAAATTTATACAATAAAATGTTAGGAAAACAAATCAAAAATTAAAGTGAAAAGGAAAGAAGTGAACCTGATTATTTGTCACAATGATACTATACCATAGAGAAAAAACGTTATTTTAAGTCATTTTTTTAACAAAATGCTTTGTAATAACTTAGTGGGACAGGGTGGACAGCAAGATGGCCAAATAGGAACAGCTCTGGTCTGTAGCTCCCAGTGAGATCAACACAGAAGGTGGGTTATTTCTGCATTTCCAACTGAGGCACCCAGTTCATCTCATTGGGACTTATTAGACAGTGGGCATAGCCCACAGAGGGCAAGCCAAAGCAGGGTGGGGCATTGCCTCACCCAGGAAGTGCAAGGGGTCAGGGAACTCCCTCTCCTTGCCAAAGCAGGCCCTGAGGGACTGTGCCGTGAGAAATGGTGCATTCCACCCCGATACTAAGCTTTTCCCATAGTCTTCACAACTTGCAGACCAGGATATTTCCTTGTATGCCTACACCACCAGGGCCCTGGGTTTCAATTGCATAATTGGGCTGCCCTTTGGGCAGACACCAAGCTAGCTGCAGGGGTTTGTTTTCGTACCCCAGTTGTGCCTGGAATGCCAGTGAGACAGAATCATTTACTCCCCTGGAGAGGGAGCTGAAGCCAGGGAACCCAGTTGTCTTGCTCAGTGGATCGCAGCACCACAGAGCCCAGCAAGCTAAGATCCACTGGCTTGAAATTCTTGCTGCCAGCACAGCAGTCTGAGGTCAACCTGGGACACTCGAGCTTGGTGGGGGGAGGGGCGTCCACCACTACTGAGACTTGAGTAGGCAGTTTTCCCCTCACAGTGAAAACAAAGCCTCTGGGAAGTTCAGACTGGGCAGAGCCCACCACAGCTCCGCAAAGTCTCTGTAGCCAGACTGCCTCTCTAGATTTCTCCTGTCTGGTAGGGCATCTCTGAAAGAAAGGCAGCAGCCCCAGTCAGGGGCTTATAGATAAAACTCCTATCTCCCAGGGACAGAGCACCTGGGAGAAGGGTCAGCTGTGGGCACAGCTTCAGCAGACTTAAACGTTCCTGCCTGCTGGCTCTGAAGAGAGCAGTGGATCTCCCAGCACAGTGCTTGAGCTCTGATAAGGGATAGACTGTCTCCTCAAGTGGGTCCCTGACCCGCATGCCTCCTGACTGGGAGACAGCTCCCAGCAGGGGTCAACAGACAACTCATATAAGAGAGCTCCGGCTGGCATCTGATGGGTGCCATTCTGGGAAGAAGTTTCCAGAGGAAGGAACAGACAGCAATCTTTGCGTTCTGCAGCCTCTGCTGGTGATACCTAGGCAAACAGGGTCTGGAGTGGACCTCCAGCAAACTCCAGCAGACCTGCAGCAGAGGGGCCTGACTGTTAGAAGGAAAACTAACAAACAGAAAGGAATAGCATCAACACCAACAAAAAGGACATCCACTCAAAATCCCCATTCAAAGGTCACCAAGATCAAAGATCAAAGGTAGATAAATCCACGAAGATGAGGAAAAACCAGTGCAAAAAGACTGAAAATTCCAAAAAACCAGAACGCCTCTTCTTCTCCAAAGGATCACAACTCCTTGCCAGCAAGGGAACAAAATTGGACAGAGAATGAGACTGATGAATTGACAGAAGTAGGCTTCAGAAGGTGGGTAATAACAAACTACTCTGAGCTAAAGGAGCATGTTCTATCACAATGCAAGGAAGCTAAGAACCTTGAAAAAAGGTAAGAGGAATTGCTAACTAGAATAACCAGTTTAGAGAAGTACATAAATGACCTGATGGAGCTGAAAAACACAGCATGAGAACTTCGTGAAGCATATACGAGTATCAAAAGCTGAATCGATCAAGCAAAATAAAGGATATCAGAGATTGAAGATCAACTTAATGAAATAAAACATGAAGACAAGATTAGAGAAAAAAGAATGAAAAGGAACGAACAAAGCCTCCAAGAAATATGGGACTATGTGAAAAGATCAAACCTACGTTTGATTGGTGTACCTGACAGAGACGGGGAGAATGGAACCCAGCTGGAAAATACTCTTCAGGATATTATCCATGAGAATTTCCTCAGTCTAGCAAAACAAGCCAACATTCAAATTCAGGAAATACAGAGAACACCACAGAGATACTCCTTGAGAAGAGCAACTCCAAGACACGTAATTGTCAGATTCACCAAGGTTGAAATGAAGGAAAAAATATTAAGGGCACCCAGAGAGAAAGGTCAGGTTACCCACAAAGGGAAGCCCATCAGACTAACAGTGGATCTCTCTGGAGAAATCCTACAAGCCAGAAGAGAGTGGGGGCCAATATTCAACATTCTTAAAGAAAAGAATTTCCAACCCAGAATTTCATATCCAGCCAAACTAAGCTTCATAAGCAAAGGAGAAATAAAATCATTTACAGACAAGCAAATGCTGAAAGATTTTTGTCACCACCAGGCCTGCCTTACAAGAGCTCCTTAAGGAAGCACTAAATATATAAAGGAAAAACCGGCACCAGCCACTGCAAAAACATACCAAATTGTAAAGACCATCACAACTATGAAGAAACCGCATCAACTAACAGGCAAAATAATCAGCTAGAACCATAACGACAGGATCAAATTCCCACATAACAATATTAACCTTAAATGTAAACAGGCTAAATGCCCCAATTAAAAGACATGGAGTGGCAAACTGGATAAAGAGTCAAGACCCATCAGTGTGCTGTATTCAGGAGACCGATCTCACGTGCAAAGACGCACATAGGCTCAAAATAAGGGGATGGAGGAATATTTACCAAGCAAATGTAAGCAAAAAAAAGCAGGAGCTGCAATCCTAGTCTCTGATAAAACAGACTTTAAACCAACAAAGATCAAAACAGATAAAGAAGGGCATTACATAATGGTAAAGGGATCAATGAAACAAATAGAGCTAACTATCATAATATATATATGTACCCAATACAGGAGCACCCAGATTCATAAAGCAAGTTCTTAGAGGCCTACAAAGAGACTTAGACTCCCACACAATAAAAGTGGGAGATTTTAACACCCCACTGTCAATATTAGACAGATCAATGAGACAGAAAATTAACAAGGATATTCAGGACTTGAACTCAGCTCTGGACCAAGCAGACGTAATAGACATCTGTAGAACTCTACACCCCAAATCAACAGAATATAAATTTTTCTTGGCAACACATTGCACTTATTCTAAAATTGACCACATAATGGGAAGTAAAACACTCCTCAGCAAATGCAAAATAATGGAAATCATAACAAACAGTCTCTCGGACCACAGAGCAATCAAATTAGAACTCAGGATTAAGAAACTCAAAACCACACAACTACATGGCAACTGAACAACCTGCTTCTGAATAACTACTGGATAAATAACGAAATTAAGGCAGAAATAAATAAGTTCTTTGAAACCAATTAGAACAAAGACACAATGTACAAGAATCTCTGGTACACAGCTAAAGCAGTGTTTAGAGGGAAATTTATAGCACTAAGTGCCCACAGGATAAAGCGTGAAAGATCTAAAATCAACACCCTAACATTACAATTAAAAGAACTAGAGAAGCAAGATCAAACAAATTCAAAAGCTAGCAGAAAACAAGAAATAACTAAGATCAGAGCAGGACTGAAGGAGATAGAAACATGGAAAACCCTTTGAAAAAATCGATGAATTCAGGAGCTGAGTTTTTGAAAAGATTAACAAAATAGATAGACCACTACTAGCCAGACTAATAAAGAAGAAGAGAGAAAAGAATCAAATAGACACAATAAATAACGATAAAGGGGATATCACCACTGATCCCACACAAATACAAACTACCATCAGATAATACTATAAACACTTCTACACAAAAAAACTAGAAAATCTAGAAGAAATGGATAAATTCCTGGACACATACACTCTCCCAAGACTAATTCTGGAAGAAGTCAAATCCCTGATTAGACCAATAACAAGTACTGAAATTGAGGCAGTAATTAACAGTATACCAACCAAAAAATGCCTAGGACCAGATGGATTCACAGCCGAATTCTATCAGAGGTACAAAGAGGAGCTGGTACCATTCCTTCTGAAACTATTCCAAATAATAGAAAAAGAGGGACTCCTTCCTAACTCTTTTTATGAGGCCAGCATCATCCTGATACTGAAACTTGGCAGAGATACAACAAAAAAGAAAATTTCTGGCCAATATCCGTGACAAACATCAATGCAGAAACCCTCAATAAAATACTGGCAAACCAAATCCAGCAGCACATCCGAAAGCTTATCTACCATGGTCAAGTCTGCTTCATCCCTGGAATGCAAGGCTGGTTCAACATATGCAAATCAATCAGTGTAAAACTAAAATCCAAGAAATTAAGTAAAAACTCTGTAACATTAAATGTTTGGAAATATCAATATAAACTAACACATTTTCCAATATATTTCCTAGTTCTTCCCTTATGGATAATATTAGGAGTTATAACACCTGTTTGCAATAAGTACCTTAGAATTTAGATTTTGGTTTCGATGTGCCATCACCTGCCACCCACAACATAACTATGGCTTCTTGGAGAAATAGCTGATTCCAGGTCTGAGGTAGAGAAGGCCAAAGGCAAGCCTGAGACATCTTGCTCTTTCTGAGACAGAAAGCCACGAATGCTCAAAGACTAGTGGGCACATGTCAAAAGGGCACAGGAGCTACATTTGGGTTAACATGGGCTCCACCAACCCTAACCCTAACCCTAACTCTAATCCTAACCCTAACTTACGTTTGAGTCTTTAATCCATCTGAAGTTCATTTTTCTATAAGGTATAAGGAAGGGGGAGGTAGGGTGTGAGTGACATGGGTTAACATGGGCTCCACAACAGTAAGTGATTGCAAAACTTTGAATAAATAAAAACCCATACCATATAGAAAGAGGAAGGGAAACATACATTTGCTGTCACATCAAATGCTTACTCTGAAAAATTGTTACATTTTTCTAACTCTATCCTCAGGGACTGAGGAAAAGCTCTTCTTTACAAAGGAATTTTAGCTAATCAATGCAGAAGGAATAAGAGATTTTTTTAAACCACCAAAGAAGTAATTGATTCAGGCAAGGATCATCCATGGATTTAAAAATATTACTATTCAAAACCATAATGGGGAACAGGATATTGGCATATATCAAAATGTCACCCCATGGATTATTTACTATTTGCATAGGGAAGTCCCTCCCTTACAATGGAGAGGTATGGCTGGCATCCTGCGATGCTCACCTAGTGATCAAATTAGCTTCACTAATTATGCAACAAACTACCATTATTTGCCTTGTGAAGTGAGGCATGTAATCCAAATGTCACCTATAAAATTATGTCAATTTTACCTAAATTTCCTCAGCTTTTAGACTTAACTTTCAGTTTGAAGAAAATGTAGAGGTCAGAGAAAATATTAAATTAAAAGAAGCAACCACCAAATGCAGAATGTAAAATGTAACAAATAATTCTTTTTCTAATTTTTTTTTTTTTTTTTTTGTAGAGACAGGAATCTCACTATGTTGCCCAGGCTGGTCTTGAACAAGCTTCAAGCAATCCTCCTGCTTTGGCCTCTTAAAGCACAGGGATTATAGGCATGAGCCACCATACCTGACCCACATATCTCTTCAAAAAGTCAACATGGGCTGGGCACAGTGGCTCGTGCCTGTGAGTTCCAGCACTTTGGGAGGCCGAGGGAGGTGAATCACTTGAGGTCAGGAGTTCGAGACCATCCTGGCCGACATGGTAAAACCCCATCTCTACCAAAAATATCGAGGCATGGTGGTGCTCACCTGTAATCCCAGCTACTCGGGAGGCTGAGGCAGGAGAATGGCTTGTACCCGCAAGACAGAGACTGCAGTGAGCTGAGATCATGCCACTGGCCGACAGAGCTCAACTTGGTCTCAAAAAAAAAAAAAAAAAGTTGACTTTTTTTTTTTTTAAGATAACTAGAGAAACCTGTAAATTTCTAGATTAAAAGAGGTGTAACTGGCCAAGCACAGTGACTCACGCCTGTAATCCCAGCACTTTGGGAGCCAGAGGAGGAAGGATTGCTTGAGCCCAGGAGTTTGAGACCAGCATGGGTAACATGACGAAACCCCATCTCTACAGAAAAAAAAAAAAAAGAAAAGAAAAAAATTTATTAAATTAAAAAATATTTAACTAGCAAGGTGTAAACCTTTATTAGAACCTAATTTGGAAGGGAGAAAAAACAGCCGAAAAAGACATGTGGAACACAATTCACGGAATTGTAATGTGGATTGGACAATAGATGTATTAGAGAATGATTGGTAACTTTATGAGGTGTGATATTGACATTGATGATGGATGAGAATTTCTTTAGGATACCCATGCTAAATTCTTAGAGGTGAGATTGCATTGTGTCTGCAAATTACTTGGAATACTTCAGCTGAAAAATTCAGACGAGAGAGACTGAGCAAGAACGAGAGAACAATATAGTAAACAAGTGTTGAAACTAGTGGGTGGGTGCCTGGTGCTCATCGTACCAGCCTTTCAATTTATTTGTACGTCTGAAAATCTTTCATAATAAAATGTTTTAACAAAAAGGAGAGCAATGAATAAGATCATCTTTTATAAGCTCGTAACAGAGAGTGTGTTTTGAAAATAGGACAGTATCAAATCAAAATGAATTTAAAATAAAATTATGAAATATTCTAATAAAGTAAACAAAACCAGGGTTCTGTTCACCATGAGTAACACCAGGGTATCTGGCTTCCAGTGCTGGTCTTTTCTAATCTATCCTATGACTTGCTGCCAAAATTCATTTTCAAAAAAAGGATCTGATCATGTTGTTCTTCCTTTGATGGTTTAGGATCAAATCCTAACTTCTTTCGAAAGACTCCTGACATACCCCTATTCACATTCTCCACAACAGCCAAAAAATGACTTGCTCTTCTTCATAAAACCCCCCCCTTTTTTTTTTTTTTTTTTTTTTTTGAGACCGAGTCTTGCTCTCTTGCCCAGGCTGGAGTGCAGTGGCACAATCTTGGCTCACTGCAAACTCCACCTCCTTGGTTCAAGCGATTCTCCTGCATCAGCCTCCTGAGTAGCTGGGATTACAGGTGCCCACCACCACATCCAGCTAATTTTTGTGTTTTTAGTAGAAATGGGGTTTCACCATGTTGGCCAGGCTTGTCTCGAACTCCTGACCTCAAATGATCCACCCACCTTGCTCTCCCAAAGTGCTAGGATTACAGGCGTGAGTCACTGCACCTGACCCATAAAAACGTCTTTTGTACCAAAGCTTTCTTTGCTCTCTCAGTGTGATGGATATCATAGATTGGCTCACTCAACTTCCAGTCAGTCTTTTTTTCTAACTGGAGAGGTTAGAAAGTTAAAAGCAACGTTTTTGAAAACTGCCTTTCAGCTAAAGTGCTGGATGTGGATGGGGTCTGCCTATTAGATGAACTAGTAAAAGATTTGGAATGCAGAAATGAGGAAGCGTCTTGTTTTTGAGAGAGGATCTTGCTCTGTCACCCAGGCTACAGTGCAATGGCATGACCATGGCTCATTGCAGCCTCAACCTTCCAAGCTCAAGCGATCCTCCCATCTCAGTCTCTCGAGAAGCTGTGACCATAGGCATGCACCACCATGCCTGGGTAATTTTTTTTTAATTTTTTGAGACAGGGTCTTGCTCTGTCACCCAGGCTGGAGTACAGTGGCACGATCTCAGCTCACTGCAACCTCCATCTCCTGGGCTCAAGTGATCCTCCCATCTCAGCCTCCCAAGTAGCTGGGACTACAGGTGTGCACCACCACACCCAGCTAATTTTTGTATTTTTTGTAGAGTTGGGGTTTCACCACGTTACCCAGGCTGGTCTCAAACTCCTGAGCTCAAGCGATCCATTTGCCTTGGCTTCTCAAAGTGCTGGGATTACAGGCATGAGCCACTGCACCCAGCCTAATTTTTTAATTTTTTTGTAGAGACAGGGTCTTCCTCTGTTTTCCAGGCTGGTCTGGAACTCCTGGCCTCGAGCAATCTCCCTACCTCAGCCTCTCAAAGTGCTAGCATTACAGGCATGAGCCACTACGCCAGGCTAGGGTCGTCTTTATATCGTTTTTTCCTAGTCTTTGCAGATCATGAAGTGTTTCTGCAAGCATTCCATATCCTTCACCAACTTCAAGGGTAATGAGCTGTCAGAGCTTCTTGATGAGGCTTTCTAATCCCTGGATTGTAGCTATGGGGGGTCCAGTCTCTAGTTTCTTCCTAGTCTAGGTGTGGGTGAAGTGGTGGTCACATTGCCAGCACAGCAGTTCGTGACTCCAATCAATATTCTTAATTCCAGCATAGCTCCCATGGTGGGTCACTTCTTTCTGTTTCTAGAATTATTCCTAGAAGACCAATTATGAACCAATCCTTTCAGCCTTTCCAGTAATTTTCTATGACCAGATTTCCTGTATTAAATCCCTTCTTGATTAAATTACTTGCAGTGATTTTCATTTTCCACTCTGAACTCTGATAAAGCTCTATGAATCTAAGAAATAAATATCTTTTAAAAAAATAATATTTTGTGCCAGGCATGGAGGCTCATGCCTGTAATCCCAGAACTTTGGGAGGCCAAGGCAGGCAGATCACCTGATGTCAGGAGCTCAAGACAGGCCTGGCCAACATGATGAAAACCCATCGCTACTGAAACTACAATAATTAGCCAGGCGTGGTGATGGGTGCCTGTAATCTCAGCTACTTGGGAGGCTGAGGCAGAAGAATCTCTTGAACCAGGGAGACGGAGGTTGCAGTGAGCTGAGATCATGCCATTGTGCTTCAACCAGAGCAACAAGAGTGAAACTCTATCTCAAAATAACAATAATAACAATAATAATAATATCTTGAAATGACAGGAACTTACACTTGGGCAAGGATTCCAAAACCTGGAACGTCAAACCACCTTTAGACACTTAGGAAAAAAATAGATTTCCTGACTCCATCCCAGACCTATAGGATAAGATCCTCTCAAGGCGGAGTCTGGAATACATTTTTAAATCCCCAGGTGATAATGATGCAACCTACCTAGCATGGAAGTGCGTGGACTCATACGTAAGACTTAAAGACGTCAAGTCTCGTAGATGTCATGAAACTCAATCTGATGCAAGACTCTCAAGGCTAACATTTTGTTATTTCCCAATTTTCCCCTCCCACAGATTACAAATTATTATCTGCAGTAATTTATTAGCCTGGCAGGGACAGTCTTCTAAGGAAAGCCACCTTTGCAGAAAAAAAATGAAATCACTTCTTTCAAAACTACATAACAAAGTAAATTCACAGACTAAACTGTGACTTAAAAATCCACATTTTACTTTACAAAATATATAATGAACTTATAGTAGTATGTGATATACAACTAAGCTCTTTAAAGATATTTTAATAGCTCAAAACACATTCCAGATTTTACTAATATACTAAAACAAGATCTCAAAGTAGTATATCACAGAAACATGATATTACAAGATTAGAAGCAACCTTCAAGATAATTATTCACAACAGGAACCTATAGTAGAAAGCATAGTCCGAAAATAATGACATTGGGCCAGGCGCGGTGGCTCAAGCCTGTAATCCCAGCACTTTGGGAGGCCAAGGTGGGCGGATTGCCTGAAGTCAGGAGCTCAAGACCAGCCTGGTCAACATGGTGAAACCCCGTCTCTACTAAGAATATAAAAATCAACCGGGTGTGGTGGTGGGCACCTGTAATACTACTTGGGAGGCAGAGGGAGGAATCGCTTGAACCCGGGAGGCAGAGGTTGCAGTGAGGTAAGATTGTGCCAGTGCTCTCCAGCCTGGGTGACAGAGCAAGACTACGCCCAAAAAAAAAAAAAAAAGAAAAGAAAAGAAAAGAAAGAAAGAAAGAAAGAAAGAAGAAAAGAAAAAAGAAATTGAAAAAAAGTGAATTCAGAGGTCCTTCACCTTGATCTTTTACTGAGTCGCTGGTTGAACGACAAACACAGTGTTTAATGGGGCATATAGGACGCTTTTCAAATAAATGCCAAACTGTGTTCACTACCCTACTTAATCATTTTTTAATTTTCCCTGAAATCTTACCTTGAGGTGTTTCCTAACCTAATCCCTTCTGTTGATCCTGCACTAATGTGCAAACAGTTGGAGAGTTGCTCAAAGATGAACAAGAAAAGCAAAGTAATAAAAAAGTAACCAAAATCTGTAATATTGAAAGAGGCAAGTGATTGTGGAAATGTGTACAAGGTACTTTAATCAGAAAATGAAGGCAGAGGGGCAAAGTTTTCCTCCAACATCACCTTTAAAAGCCTGAGAAATAATCGAGAATAAATACCCATCCACTTCGAATATTCTGAGTCTGACAAGAGCGCTGAGGGAGTGCTGCTTTCCGTTGGTTGCAGAAGTGGACCACAGCTGTGCCCGGATTGCTTTCAATTCCTCACCTCTCTTCTGGGTATCAGTTACATTGAGTTCTTTGAAAATTGTAAGACTGAATGGCTAACTGTTAATTCAATAGCAGAAATATTCTGACCTGATTTTCAAGGTGGAGAATTGACATTAGTAAATAAATACACATGAGATACATTTTGAAACCCATCTGGACCTGTTCAGAAGTAAGTGCACGGTTAATAATTTCATATAGACTCTGCATTTGATAAGTAGAGTATCAGGATATCAGAGTTTAGGGTAAAAGGTGGACCCGATGCTACCAATTCTCACTAGTCCTTATTTGCAGTGATTGCCAATAAGCTCATAGAAGAAAGGAAAAACTTAATTTAGCGACTTGAAATACATAAAGAAAATCAAACGTATTTATTGTGTTGTATTTGGGCAAGTGACCTCAAGATCATTAACTTGTCAGATATTTACAGAGTTTTTAGCATGTGACAGACACTCTGTCCAGCCTGGGATAGAGTGGTGAGCAGGGTCTCTGTTATCAGGGAGCTTACATTCTGGGCATGTTACAGTGTACCTGGAATGGTACCAATGGTCCGATGATCTCATTCTGCTCAGAATTCGTAAGGCATGGACTTTACAGCCAAGTTGACCTGGACTTGGACCTGGACCTCCCCTCTTGCTGAACATGTAAGCCTGGGTGCTTATTCCACCTACTATCTCTCCTGTCCTCCTGGTCCCCAGGGTTTACATGTCCATCAACACAGCACCATGATGGAATGGGAAATGACCTGGTCCCATGGTGTAGAGAGAGAAAGCTCACCCATGTCCTTCAGATGAGGAAGGCCAGTTCTTGGAGGAAGCAAACGACATTTTCCCTGCAAACTCCCTCTTAATCAACTTTCCAGCTTCAAGGATCCATCCAGAGAGGACCTCTTCAGGCTGATCCTTACCTTCACAGAGATAAGCAGACCTGTTTTCTCTCTCATGAACTTTGACCAGAAAGCAAACACACCTAACCATGAGAATCAGCCTGGCACTTGTAGAAGTATAGCTTCTTAGACTCTATGCCTACTAAGTCAGAATCTCCAGAAATTTCTATTTTTAACAAGCAATATGGAGAAACACTATATCAGGATTATAGCCCTGGACAAAATCTAATTAACAGATGAAGCCAGGTGGCTTGCTAAACATAGGAGAAACTTTTCTCCCAAGGGGCTAATAGAAATGGTAGTCATCTAATTTCTTTTAACGCCACCACGATAAGCCTAAATTTTTTTTTTAATTAAAGGATATGAAGAAAGAGAAATGGCATGTGGTACCTTGTTAAAACTGTCCCTGGTGCTTCAGTTTTCTCTGAGATTGAAACATTCCTGTCCTTTAGATTCAAAAATATTTCTTTAGGCATCCTAGAATTTTATTAAGTCTAGACATTACATCAAAAATTTAGACAATACTATTTTATTTTATGTATGTGTGTATGTATATATGTATTATTTATTTATTCATTTATTTATTTTGAGACAGAGCTTTGCTCTTGTCACCAAAGCTCGAGCACAATGGCGTGATCTTGGCTCACTGCAACCTCCACCTCCCAGTTTCAAGCGATTCTCCTGCCTCAGCCTCCTGAGTAGCTGGAATTACAGGCGCCCACCACCATACCTGGCTAATTTTTGTATTTTTAGTAGAAACAGGGTTTCACCATGTTGGCCAGGCTGGTCTCAAACTCCTGACCTCAGGTGACCCACCCACCTTGGCCTCCCACAGTGCTGGGATTACAGGCGTGAGCCACCACACCCAGCCCTGTTATGAGCATCTTTATCCACACATATTTATGCTCTTATGCAGTTATTTCCTTAGAATAAATTCACAGGAAATAGAAATACTGTACTGTGAAATAGATACATATTTTTAAGGCTTTTGATGCATCCTGAAAACGTGTCTTTAGAAAATTCCTACTGAATTATACTTCTACCAATTATGTATTAGAGCACTGGTTTCCCCTGGGAATTATCAGGTAGTTTTTCTAGCCATTCCAAGTCATCCCAAAAGCATGTTCTAGCTGCAAGGCTTCGTGTTAGGCACTGCAAGAAATGCAAAGAGGTAGAAGCTATGCAACGTTCTTCACCCAAAGAAAACCACAGCATTGTGGAGAGAAAGCTCATGGAGGAAGTACAGCGCATGGGAGAACAAGGCACAAGCTCCATCAGTGGGAGAAATGCAACATGCTACGGACGCTCAGAGGAATGAGGGAGGAGCTTTGGCTGATCTGGGAGTGGTCCACGTAGGAGCGCAACCACTCAAGCTGGAGCTTAATCTAGATGGAGATTGGGCAGCATTCTTGGTGAAGTTCTGTATGAAGATGTGTGGACAGAAAATGGCAAAGTATGCCCACGCCATGGTAAAGAAGCCAACGTGCCTGGAGTATGTGAAACACATAAATTACTCTAAGAGGCGGGATAAGAACTGGATCATGGAAAGCCCTGCAGCCCAAGCTGAGGACTTGATGAGTAATGGGTACCCAGAAGTTATTTAGAATCCTGAGAATGATAAAATCAATATTGTGGCATAGATTTGGCAAAACATGTTCAAATAAGAAGAGATAAAAGGCTAGAAAACCTCTTCAGAGGTGAAAGCCACAGAAAGATGAGGGCAGTGAGAATGGAAACAAAGAGTAGGGAGGAAAACTGTTTCCAACCATAACCAGCCAGGTGAGTGCCTGACTAGTGGTGGGGGTGGAAGACTAAGGGTGAGGAAGGAGCCAGACGACTCTGTGGTTTTGAACCTGAATGATTGGTAAGTGGAGAGAGACAGACGGACTGGTAGACAACAGACAGAGAGAGAGACAGACAGAGAGAAGTCTCAACCTCAGGGAGAGGTCTGGGGAGGAAATACTCATAGTTTGTCCAGAGAGAGAGGGAGAAGGAAGGGAGGGAGAGAGAGAGGAAGGGAAAAAAAAAGAAGAGAAAAGGAAAGGAAAGGAAAGGAAAGGAAAGGAAGGAAGGAAGGAAGGAAGGAAGGAAGGAAGGAAGGAAGGAAGGAAGGAAGGAAGGAAGAAAAGAAAGAAAAAGAAAAAGAAAGAAAGAAGAAATAAAAGAGAGAAAGAGGAAGGGAGGGAGAGAGGAAGGAAGGAAGGAAGGAAGGAAGGAAGGAAGGAAGGAAGGAAGG